>NW_026727898.1:0-30213 GCF_029784015.1 Lycium ferocissimum | reverse complement strand
CTTTAATTGAATTATGACTCAACAATCCTCCTTATATATGCAGTCCACAATGTGGACATGTGTCCCACAAGTTTTTAGCCAATAAGAACTTGCCATTCCACAAGTGGGACCCACACGGCCACTTAGGCCCACTAATGGTGTAATTAAGTTCTTAATCTCACTTAGTCATCCAATCTTGGTCAATTAATCCTTATTCTCCAATAATGTTCTTATACCAAACGAAATCCATAGGCAACTTGTGCATAGAAAGGAAATCGGGAGGCGAAAACCCTTACCGGGAACCTTAAAACAGCTTTGTCTTTAACTTGCCGCACTTAGCTTTATAATGTCCCAATGTAAAGATACGGGACATAACAGAAACGACAAGGTATGTTAAGGCTAGTCCCTTTCTTTCTAAAGGCATGATTCTTTTCTTATTAACCCATACATGTTTTCCATAACATTCTTCTCCCCAAAAATTAGAAGTTCATGATTCTTAGAGTTTATTATGATTCTAAAGATAAGCATGTTCCATGATGATGGTGATTCCATTTTTGGAGATTCCAAAGCTTATGGATTTGATGCTATTATGAGATTACTGAGTTTATTTCATGATTTCCTTGATTATATTTGTCACGACCCGACCTACGGGCCGCGACGGGTACACGAGGCTGACCACCGAGCACCCTTCATTCTATTGCTTAACCTGTCTTTATTCATTTCTCTTGTCGTTTATAATCATAGAAAACGACTTTCATATAGAACATGTTTACTTATGTAACGTAGGCCCTTTGGGCTATCAAAATAATACCATACATAGGCTTCCATTTACATAATGACTATGGGACCATACTACCCACACATACGTATCTACGAGCCTCTACTGGAATACTAGACATATGGACGGGACAGGACCCCGCCGTGCCCAAAATACATGTACACAAAATGATGTCTCAAAATAGCACCTCCGGAATAAAGGAGGGCTTCTGCAACTCCACTGATGGCTACTGTGAATCGGCACCGTCTCCCTGTCTACCTGTGGGCATGAACACAGCGTCCAAAGAGAAGGACGTCAGTACGAATATTGTACTGAGTATGTAAAGCATGAGCAGTAATGATGGAGAAACATAGCAGTAACATAGGAAATAACATAAGATGGGAGACATCAACATTCTCTTCATAGTACTTACCTGCTTTCCGTAGGAACATTTCATGTGCTATTTCGTGCTCGTATACATACATTCATATCTTCTACTTACTTACCTTTCATATCTATTCTCTTGTCATACTCATGCTTGTATCACGTACTTGGCATATACAGCCCTTACTCGGCACTTACATGGTATTAGCATATTCGTACTCTAATTGCTGTCATATACGTAGCATACTCGTGCTCATAAAGATGTCATATACTTATCTCATTCGTACTCACATGAATGTGATGCTTATGGTATAATCATACAGGTAACATAATCATACTTATATAGATATCATACGTGAAGCATCGTCGTGCTCATATAAGCATCATACATATAACATAGTCGCATTCATAACGGTACCATACATGTAGCATACTCGTATTCATATAGGTTAGTATCATTCGTACTCGGCCCCTTCGGCTCGATGGGATCGCTAGCATACGTACTCGGCCCTCTTGGCTCGATGGCATTACTGGTATACGTACTCGGCCCTCTTGGGCTCGATGGGACCCTTTGCATACGTACTCGGCCCTCTTGGGCTCGATAGGCATGGGTTATACGTACTCGGCCCTCATGGGCTCGATGGGCTTAGCGCATACGTACTCGGCCCTCATGGGCTCGATAGACTCGTTAGTACACGGACTCGGCCCTTCTGGGCTCGATACATACATATATACATATACATCACATAGGGCATCATGACCTTAACATATCTAGTCATTCTCTTGCATTCATCATACACATACATATACTTATCATAATGCCGCATATATTTATACACATTTGATCGTTATCCGTATTCGGCCTCGTAGGCTCGACAGCATATCGTATTCGGCCACGAGGGCTCGATCACATCACATATCGTACATGCATCATCATCTCGTCATAGTACGTACATTTATGCATAGACACCATATACTTCATGTACTTGTCATCATACATTATCGTAGGTTCATCACTATCATTTGTTTCATGAACATGTTATCCTTTCATCTTTAATCGTGTCATAATCGCATCATAAGCATATCATATTTTAGCATTCTTACGTCACATATAACTATGCATATCCTTAACACATACATTTGAACTCAAGACATCTGTATCTATATCGGGGTGACATAAGGTCGTGGACCCCGACTTCGTTATGGGACATTCATGCGTATATTGCCTCACCTTGAAGGAGCAAGCATGAGGTGAGTGGGCATAATGATCAATACCATTAGATTACAGATATAGCGTTATTAGCGTCATAGGAGCATTATACCATAGACCATAGCATCTCTAGTCTTTAGCTTACTATCATTATTATCGTATTCATGCTCATAGCATACTTCTTATCTCGTACAGCTATTCATGAGTGGGGACTCTTGACTTTCTTGGAGATAGAAATCTCATAGAAGAGGAGGAAATGCACACATGGATTCATGCCTTAGAAGGAAAGGATTAGCCTTACATACCTTTGTCGTTTAGCTTATTCTATCGCTTGCTCGATCCCCTTTAATGCTCTCGTTTACCTTCAATGGAATTCGTATCAACATTAGCTATATAACCTCATGAAAACGTACTTACTAAGGCTATAGGAATTTGGGCAGCATTCCCTTAGTTTATACTACTTTCCGCCATATTCCATACCAACCCTCAATCATTTATAATAATCATCATGATATCACTAACAACAACTGCCATTCATTCATATGATTCGTATTTAATAATTCACTTCAAATTTCCATAATCATGACTAAAAATCCATCGTCGTATTCTTTCGTATCCAATGCTCATTTCATGTTCTAAATGTCATTTATAATGCATTCACACCACAACACAACAACAATCACAACTTGATTCAAACTATCTCTCAAAACGTCACTATTCATCATTCATGACCCATTTGTTGTACTCTTCTACAATCCATGAATCTTAACTCAATAATACTTCAAATAGCATGTAAAGTTCATGAAACTTACCTTAAATGATGGAGGAATAAGCTTGGAGTGGTGATTCACCCTTAGCACCAAAACCCTAGGTTAACTCTCTTGGGAATTCCTTGACTTGGAAGACTTTTCATGGGTTCCTCTACTTGATTCTCTTGATTTCTTGTTATTGATCCTTGATTTCTAGGGATTTCTCATGAGTGAAATGTGTGGAACTCTCTAGAGGTTTCTTGAAGTGTCTTGAAGAAGAATGATGTGAAATGAGCTTAAGTCCCTTTTAAAAATCCCAAAATCTGATCTTTAATGAATTATTGTCGGGATGAACAGTGGTCGTAAATCACAGTTTACGGACCGTACTCTGGTTTACGGTCGTCCTCCATGCACGTGTTTAAGCTTAAGAAAAACAAAAAGTTTGGCTGAAGGACACGGCAGTTTACGACCTGGTTTACGGTCCGTCCTCCAGTTTACGGGCCGTATACTGGGTCGTATTTAACCATTTCAACACTTAACAGAACTTGAGATTTTTGGCAAGCTGGAGGACGATCGCACTATACGGTCCGTAAATCACTTTACGGGCCGTATTGTGCACTATACGACCACTGACTGGAAATTTTTGCAACTTTATTATTTCCACAAAATTCATGATTGGCCATTCCCGACTTATCAACACATCATATACTCAAGCTCTTCATCGTTCTACTCGTCACTCAAGTACGGAAAGATTCCGAGGTGTCACAATATTCATTGTTATTGATCTAACCTTATGATAATTGTTCCTTCAAGGTGAGATATAGCGATGATGATTGCTCTATAACATAAATCAGAGGTTACCAACCTTACGTCACTCCGATAGAGTAGTAACATTTAATTGGGCTCTTGTGCATGTTATATGCATTTATATATGTGTAATTTACATACTTATCGAGCCTTAATGGCCGGGCAAGATACTATACATATATTACCGCGCCTTAACGGTCGGGCAAGATACTATACATATATTACCGCGCCTTAACGGCCGGGCAAGATACTATACATATATTACCGCGCCTTAACGGTCGGGCAAGATACTATATATATATATATATATATATATATATATATATATATATATATATATATATATATACCGTGCCTTAACAGCTGGGCAAGATATTATATATATAGTACTGCGCCTTAGCAGCCGGGCAAGATACTATATATATATAACACCGTTCCTACATGGCTGGGCAAGATAACACCGTGACTACATGGCCGGGCAAGATAACACTGTGCCTACATGGCCTGACAGGCACCACTAGTGGGCGACGTGAGATGGTTACCCCGGACGCAGGCTAATGATGATAACACCGTGCCTATATGGCCGGGCAGCATAACACCGTACCTATATGGTCAGGAAGTTTATATATATATATATTTATAATGTTGATTTAAAAAGTTAAAGTTAGCATGCATGGTATCTGCCTTATGAGGCAATCAAATGTACAGGTTGTCCTTATCTCATGTTATGTTCCATATTTCTTGTTATGTTGTTATTCATGCCTTGCATACTCAGTACATTATTCGTACTGATGTCCTTTTGTTTGTGGGCGCTACGCTCATGCCCGCAGATAGGCAGGGAGACGGATCAGATCCGTAGGTGCTTTATCAACGGATTCTCAAGAGCACTCCACTTACTTCGGAGCTGCAGTCTATTTGGTATTAGTCCTTATGGTCGCTTGTATTCTATGTAGAGGCTCGTAGACATGTGTGTACCGTTAGACATTTCATAACCCTACCGGGTCATATCGTTGTATAACATTGTAGTAGCCTTGTCGGCTGGTGATGATGGACATAAATGTTGAAGATTGTATAGAGATGTGTCGTTATGTTGTGATATATGTCATTACAAATTATGATATCCATGAGCTATCTTTATGGTCCACCCAAAAATGATTATGAGATGTATGTTTAGAGGCACTCAGTGTGCTAGCTCCGGGTGCCCATCATGGCCCTCTAGTTGGGTCGTGACACAGGTACACCGAATCTGCATATGACGTGGTTTCGCACGAAGTTCGCCACCACTTTCTTTGTTACTGATTTGTGAGACGTTGATTTCACCCATTTGGTGAAGTAGTCAATGGCAACTAAGATGAACTGGTGGCCATTTAAAGCTGCGGGTTTAATGGGTTCAATAACATTCATACCCTAAGCAATGAAAGGCCATGGTGAGCTTATAGCATTAAGCTCACTTGGAGAGACTTTGATTAGGTCACTGTGGATTTGGCATTGATGGCATCTCTACACATATTTGCAGCAATCGCTTTCCATGGTCATCCAATAGTATCCTGCTCATAGAATCTTTTTTGCTAGTACGAATCCATTCATATGGGGTCCCACATGTCCCAAAGATGCACTTCTTCTAGAAGTTTGGTGGCTTTACCGGCATCTACACACCTAAGTAGGCCCAAATCCGGCATCCTTTTGTACACTACTTCTTTGTTTAGGAAGAAGTCATTCGCCATTCTTCGGATGGTCTTCTTTTGTCCATTTGTAATGCTGTCGGGATATTCCCATCCTTCGGGATACATTTTGATGTCGCTGTACCGTGGCTTGCCATCTGGCTCAGCTTCCACATGGCAACAGTGGGCATGTTCTTCTTTCAGACTTATCCTTAGCGGGTCGATGTGACTGCTTTCAGGATGTTGGATCATCAATGCTATTATGGCCAGTGCATCAAAGAAATTCATTCTGAGCCGTTGGCGTATGTCGAAATTCAATCTTTCTAAATTTCTTGCACAATCTTTGCTCCAAGTTCACATATGGTAAGATCTTTTCATTCTTAGTGGCCCATTCGCCTTGTACTTGATGAATCAGCAGGTCGGAATCTCCGATGACCAATAATTCATTGATGTCCATATCCAGTGCCATTCTGAGACCTAGGATGCAGGCCTCGTATTTAGCCATGTTGTTAGTACATCAGAATTTGAGTTTGGCGGCTATCGGGTAGCGCTGCCTATTTTCTGATATCAGGACCGCTCTGATTCTGGAACCTTTGTAGTTCACTTCTCTATCAAAGAACAACTTCCAGCCAGTATAGGATAGGACTCTGTTACTCCTTCTTCTATAGCCAACACCCCTTCGTCTGGGAAATGGGTGCGAAGCGGCTCAAGCTCTTAATCCACCGGACTTACAGCTAGTAGGTCAGCCAAGGCCTGTCCTTTGATGGCTTTCTAGGCTATGTACACGATGTCAAATTCACTTAACAAAGATCTGCCATTTGGCCAACTTCCCGATAGGCATGGGTTGGCGGAATTTGTACCTTAATGGATCTATCTTGGATATGAGGTGAGTGGTGTATGAAGATAAATAATCCCTTAACTTCTGAGCCACCCAAGTTAGAGCACAGCAGGTTTTTTCCACTAGCGTATATCTTGCCTCAGAGGCTGTGAACTTTCTTGCTTAGATAGTAAATAGCCCGCTCCTTTTTCTCTTCGTCATCGTGTTGTCCTAACACGCAACCGAAGGCCTTTTCAGCAACTGATATGTATAGCAACAATGGACTCCTGGGCCTTGATGGTACCAGGAATGGTGGGTTGGATAGGTATTTCTTGATAGTGTCGAATTCCTCTTGGCACTTCTCTGTCCATTTTGTAGAAGCATCCTTTTTCAAAAGCTTGAGGATGGGCTCCATAATGATGGTGGATTGAGCTATGAATCGCCCAATATAATTCAGCCTTCCCAGGAAACTCATGACTTCTTTCTTAGTTTGGGGAGGAGGAAATTCTTGGATTGCTTTGATCTTTGTTAGGTCTAGCTCTATGCCCCTTCGGCTGACTATGAACCCCAGTAATTTTCCAGTCGGTACTCCGAACGCACTTTTGGTCCGATTTAATTTCAAGTTAAACTTGCGGAGCCTGTCGAAGAATTTTCTCAAATGTGTGGTATGCTCTGAATTTTCCCTTGACTTGATAATGACATCGTCCACATAGACTTCAATTTCTTTATGGATTATGTCGTGGAAAATGGTGGTCATAGCTCTCATATAGGTTGCGCCGGTGTTCTTGAGGCCGAAGGGCATTACCCTGTAATGGTATACTCCCCATGGGGTGATGAAGGCTTTTTTCTCGGCGTCTTCTCTGTCCATTTAGATCTAGTGGTAACCGGCAAAACGATCCACAAATGACTGTAGCTCATGCTTGTCACAATTGTCTATGAGTATGTGGATGTTTGGGAGCGGAAAATTATCCTTTAGGCTAGCCTTGTTAAGATCTCGATAATCTGCGTAGATTCTTATCTTGCCATCTTTCTTGGGCTCCGAAACTTTATTGGCCAGCCATGTAGGCTATGATGTCACCTCCACCACTCCTGACTCAATTTGTTTCTCCACCTCGTCTTTGATTCGGATACTAAGATCCGGTTTGAATTGTCGGGTCTTCTGCTTTACTTGAGAAAAACCCTTATTGATGGGTAGCCTGTGGGATACTATGCTGGTACTTAACCCAGGCATGTCAGCGTATGACCATGTGAAGATATCCACGTACTCCCTCAGCAAACTTATCAATTCCTCTTTTAAAGGAGTACCTAGGTGTGCACTTATCCTTTTCTCTTTGACGTTCTCTTCATCACCTAGATTTATAGCTTCTGTTTCGTCCAAGTTTTGCTTCTGCTCATTCTCTAGTTGTTCTACTTCCTCTGTGAGACCCTCGGGTAGCATTGTGGTCTCATCATATTCCTCATACTCTTCTTCCTCTATGCTGCCCAACTCGTTCGTTTCACAACATGTCATGACATTTAAGGTTGCTTTATTGTTTTTATTACTGAAAATAAATTCAAGGTAAAATATGTTAGTATATAACATGCATGCAACAAATAAATAAAACAGTTTTGATAAACCGAGGCTTTCATTAATTTAAAAATATTCAGAAATACAACCGTGGTCCCGTTGGATTAAGTCATTCCCCTTTTTTTGAAAACATTACGAGGTATGTAAGTGACAAAGAGGGTGAGTAATAGGGCCTCGACCGATTCTCCCCATTTTAAAAATAAATTCATTTTTCTCTACCGAAGAGCCAGTAGCAAGGTAGAGGTCCGATTAGACGATTGCCGCCCGCTTCGCTCTCTACGATGGTGGGTGCTTCAAAGACATTCTTCCAGAATCACAGAGCAATCTTCTTCTTAGAATAGCATCTTTATCCCCTCTTCTATGTCAGCATCTCCAGGCATAGGCATTCTGTGGGGAAATGACTGGTATAGATTTGGGATGGGTTTGCAAAGATTCGCAACCCCTCGTTTCTTTTTGGTAGGTATCTCTTCCTCTACTGGGATGTAACCAAGCCCAAAATGAAAGTTATCTTGAAGAATTGGAATGGGCTCGATGATGCCCTGCAGATTCTTTTCTAAACCTTTTCTGGGTTCAAACTTGTTTAGTATCATAGTGGAAGCAATCATTTTGTAAACTGTTGGCATGGGAGTTTCCAGGGACTCTATTTTGTGGGCCGCTCCCACTAACTCCATGACATAAAATTTATTCCTTTGGGTGAGGCTCCAATGATAGGTACAAAATTGTCTAGATAATTGTGCATGCTGGCTTCACCGTGGATCACCACTTCTTCTCTTTCCCAGACAAATTTTCTGGATTGATGAAGTCGGAGAGGAGGTACCGCCTGCCCATGTGGATCCATGGTCTTCCTAGAAGCAAATTGTAATTGGCGGGTATTTCTATGACTTGGAACTCAGTGGTGAACCCAGTGGGTCCTATTTGAATGTCCAAGTCAACTACCCCAGTAGCATCACACCGTCCTCCATCAAACTCCTCTTCTGTTAGTGTGCTTTGACGAACCTTTCCAAGGTCATATCCCAGCTGAGTCAGGGTATACTCGGGATAAATGTTAAGTCCTCCTCCGTTGTCAATTAATACCCAGGTTACCACTTTGTTGCGGCACATAATAGTGATGTGCAAAGCTTTGTTGTGATTTATGCCTTCCTTGGGCAACTCTTTCTCTGTGAAGGCAATTTAATGTTCCTCCATAACATGACCGACCATTTCGGCCAGATTTTCACTGTTAGTCCCAGCCGGGACATGAGCTTCTTGCAACACCTTTATTAGAGCCAGGCGGTGTTAAGGTGAACTTTGCAGCAATGCCAGTACCGAGATTTGGGTTGGCGTTTTCTTTAAATACTCAACAATAGAGTATTCCTTTAGCTGCATCCGACGCCAGAAATCTTCAACTTCTCTTTCGGTGATAGTCCTTTTCTGATTTCCCTCCCTTCAGGGTGCCCTTTGGGCTAGGTCCTTGGGATTATAACATCTTCCTGACCTTGTGATGCCATGTGCGGCAGCAACTTGGACTACGAACTCTTTGCAGGGAGGTACTGGAGTCACTTGAGCAATGTGTGTTGTCACCAGTGCAGGGATTAATTGTTACACCTCGAAAATTTGGGTTGCCATACTGTGAGTAGACTAATGTAAGCATAAGGTTAACATGGAGCTCTTATGACCATAAGATGGATATTTGGTAGCTTTAAAGTGCCTACGATAAGATTTTGAAGTTATATGAATTGGTGAGCCTAAGTTCGTCAAAGGAAAGTGAGGTATAAGTTGTATTTGGGAAAGGTTTTGTAATTATCGACCTAACGACTATTTAGTAAGGTCTTGAGGATTAGTTATAAGGTTCCTTAGATTGTTAATGAAGTGTTAAACAAGTGTTAAGAAGTCTCCATAAGGATCGGAGATCAAACAAATCGACGAGAACATTTTCGGAAAAGGGTGAGTTATACGACCAACTATACGGTCCGTATAACTTTATACGGTCCGTATAGTGGTCCGTATAACTTTATACGGTCCGTATAGTGGTCCGTATAACAGTCACAGAATGGACCAATGTCTAATGGACTTATACGATCACTTATACAGACCGTATAAGTGTCCGTATAAAATTATTACGGGTCAGATTTTTACAACTATAAATATAAGTCCCAAGTTCTTATTTTTTTCATTTTCTCACTTTCTCCACACCTCTTGAAGCCTCTAGAATATTCTATAAACCAAAGATTAACACCAAGAATTAGTAGAATCAAGTGCAAGGATGCTCACTAGGGCTTGTGGAAATCAAAGAATCCCCTTGGTATTGAAGTTGGGTTTTCTCCAAGTGAAGTATTTTCATCTAAAGACCATTCCTATGTGATCAAAGGCGAGTTTCACATTAAATTCATGTTACAAAGAATATTGAGTAATTGAAAAGAGTATTAAGTAATTGAAAGACTTGGATTATGAAAGAAAGTAGATGTCACGACCCAACTAGAGGGCCATGACGGGTACCGGTGCTAACCGACCCGGGCACCTCTTAACATACATTCACATTTACATCTAGGTGAGACACATAGCTTTATCATAATTTCTATCCATCATTCATGCTAATCTCATTGGGCAACAATACGTTTATATCACCATCAACAACTATGCCCATATCAATGTACATAAGCCGACGAGGCTAACAAAATGACATACAAAATATAAGCCGACAAGGCTAAATACATCTAACCATGTACACATATCTACGAGCCTCTAAGAAGAGTATGTCACATCATATAGGCGGGACAGGACCCCGCCATGCCCATAAGTATGTACATAAAAGAATAGATACCAAAAGCTGTAGCTCCGAATGAAATGGAGCTCCACTACGTAGTCCCTGAGTAATAAAGCTATGGATCAAGTTTGTCTCCCTGGCCACCTGCGGGCATGACGTAGCGTCTACAAACAAAAGGACGTCAGTACGAAGAATGTACTGAGTATGTAAAGCATAATCAACATCATCATAGAAGCATAATAGACAACATAAGAAATAGTATAAGATGGGAGGTAGTAGAACCATCGTCATAAACACTTACTTGCTTTTCATAGGGACCTTCCATTTCTAATGCGTGATCGTGTACATACATCCATATCCGTATCCGTATTTATTTACATTTTCATATCCATATTCATATTCATAATCGTATTCATATTCGTTTCCATATTCGTATTCATAGCATACCCGACCGCGAAGGTTCGGTGATTCACATACCCGGCCATGGCAAGGCTCGGTGATTATACATACCTGGCCCTACCAAGGCTCAAGGTTATCCGTACCCAACTGCAGTGGTGTGCGCGCAATACATTTCATACCCGGCCATATAAGCTCGGTGTTACATAATAGTCGTACATAGACACATATACATAAGAGCTCATAAGCGTCTTTGGCATCATTACTATCATCGTTTCATTGCATCTATCCTTAGAGGATCACTCATCATATAAGGAATTTAGTAGAATCAAATCATAACGAGAATCATGAGCTTTAGTAGCTTTTAAAGATAGAATCATTTGGAAGACATTATAGACTCATGAAAGGATAGGTATATAGCCAAAGAACCATGCCTTATTGAAAAAAGGGTTAGCCTTACATACCTTTTCGTTCAACTATTCTATCACTTGAACGTTCTCCTTCAATGCTCACGTTTCTACCTTCGTTAGAGTTATACTAACATTAGAAATTGATAGCTTAGCATACTCAACTAAAACTAGAGAAAATTGGGAAGCATCTCCTTTGTTTATATAACTTCCCCCAAATCATATATCAACTCCCAAACATCTATAATAACATTCACAACATCATAAGCAATAGTCTTTATTCACCTACATTATCCAGATTCCTCAATCCAATTCAAATCATCCATATTCATGGTCATGACACACTATTACATTCACTCATATACAATGTCTATCCTATGTTCTAAATGTCATTTATAACATAATTATAATAACAACATATCAAGAATCATGACTCGTTTCAAGCTACTACTCAAAAATGACACTATTCTCACATTCATGACCCATTTCCTATCTCCTTCTACAATCCAAGTCTTTCAACCTCTCAATACCTTAAAGAACATGGAAAGACCATAAAACTTACCTTAGATGGTGTAGGAATGGACTTTAGGTGGAAACACTTCACTTGAGCAAAACCCTAGTTCCACTTCCACTTGGATTCCTTGTCTTGGATGAACCTTAATGAGTTTCTTACACTTGATTCTCTTGGTTTGATGAAGTTGATCATTAGTATCTCTTGAATTCTTATGGGAGAGGTGTGGAGAAATATTCTAGAGAGTTCTTGAGAGAAGGGGAGTGAAGATGAAATGAAATGAAATGAACTTGGGTCCCCTCTTTTAATAACTCACAATCTGCCCCGTCTCAGTTCTACGGACCAATTTAAGATCCGTATAATTTATAGGGACCGTATGTCTGGCCGTAGATTTGGTCCAGTGAAGGCTGCCAATCTAGGCAGAATATACGGCTTAACATACGGCCAGTATATTTTATACGGCCAGTATGGGCCGTATAATGCCCAGCTTTTCCGAACTCGTTCTCGGCGACTCGTTTGATCTCCAATCCTTGTGGAACCTTCTTAACACTTGTTTAGCACCTCATTAATAATCTAAGGGATATTATAACTCCTCTCCAAAGCTGTTATAGCCCGTATTTTGTACGTTTGGATATTTTAAAGTCGTCGGGGAAAGTTAAGGGCGAGACCATTTTCAAAATTATTTTAGTGCATAAGTTGGTTATGAATATTATTTATGAATATTATTGGACGGAAATATTGAGAAAGGCTAGGGGCAAGAAGAGAAATTCGCAAAATGGGTCGTGGAAATAATGCGGAAGGTCAGGGACAAAATGGTAATATTGAGAAAAGTCGAGGGTAAAACGGGAATTTCACATGAGTCTCTTGAATGTTCCAAAAAGGTCATATTGACCATGTGAGGAAAAAAAAAAAAAAAGAAGAAGATGACAAATAAGTCATCTTTGCCATGGAATTTCAAGAAAATTCTAGAGAAAATAAAGAAAGGGGCTAGGTGCTAAAATTTCCTTGATTGAGGGGCTAAATAATAAATATGGAAAGTAGTGGAAGACATGTATATATATATATATATATATATATATATATATATATATATATATATATATATATATATATATATTTGGAGTCATCTTTTTGTTGAAGAAATAAGAAAGAAAAGTTGAAGAAATAAAGAGAGAGGGGGCGGTCAAGGGCTGGCCGAAACCAGCCCCTTGATGTTGGTTTTGAAAAAAATATTTTCTCCTTGGTTCTCTACTAATTGGAAGGCCCTCGTCGACGTGGAGTAGTTGTTGGAGCGAGAAAATCGTTCGTTGGTGCCATGTGGGAAGCTAGCCGTGTGGAAGACTCAATGGAGGAGGTAAGATTTAACTTTGCTTACATGGTTTCATAGGTGATTGTAGATGTTGTAGTGTGTACAAATGGATGACAACCATGAAAACATGGATAATGAAGTTGAATCATGGATGTTGGATTGTGGCCGTGAGTATGTTAAGTGTGTATGAGTGGTGAGTTAGTTATATTTGATATGTTTTTGTGTTATTGTATTGTATAGAAAGGAATGAAGAATTCATGAGAATATACATATAGTTGTGGTGGCCGAATGGAGTAGTATAAAATAGAAGTAATGAATTAATTTTATGGAGTACGTTGCGTGTTATTATAATGTTAAGAAATGAATGAAATAAATGAGAGTATGTGTGTTACATGTTAGCCGAATATGTGTGTGGTGTGGAAGAGAATGAAACAATTCTATTTAGTATTTTGATTGTTATGTTGTTGTTATGTGAAGGGATGGATGAAAATGCATGAAAAGATGTAAGAAGTGGTTATGGTCGGATAATAGGTATTTTGGTAAGTTGATGTAAATCTATGTTATTTGACATTTTAGTTGTTGTCGTTATGGATTATGTTATGTAGAATAAAGGTTGTTGTTGAAGTTAACGTATGTGAATAACAATGAAGTGTAAGGTTAGTGTTGAATTTGAAGGTTTCGGGTAAGGTACTGTGTCGACTAAGTTGTTGGAACATTACGTGAATTGAATTGAATTGAATTGAATTGAATTGGATTGAACATGAATGGAATGTTGTTAGTGAGATTGTTGGCATTGTTGTTGGTTTGGCCGAGTTGAATTCTCGGATTGTTGCTAATGGATGAATTGGGCCGAGCCATACTCTCGGGGCGGTATATTTACAGGGGAGATGCTTTGAAATTTCGGCGAATATAAATATATTTCGAAAGGTTAAGAGAGGCATATGAGAATGAACCTAACAATTGCCTTAATCGTCTTGAATGTAGACTAGCGGAACCAAGCTTGGATGAATAAGCATAGCTAGTAAGGCGCGGCGCGGTATGTTAAGGCTCGTCCCTTTTTCTTTCTACGGCATGAATCACATAATGAAATATTATAAATGCTCCCATAACGACCTTATTTTCAAAGTTAGAATTTATGATTTCAAAACATGATTTCTTCTTAAAAGTTATAAATGTTTTCAAAAATATTCATTTTCTCCAGAATCTAAGTTTTACGTCTTGATAGCTTTCATGACTAAAATGACGACTATGATTTTATGACGACAAGGATGATGCCGGATATAAGAAGACGTCTATGATGAATATGTCAAGGATATGTTCTTACCATGGATACGACGATATGAAAATGTTAAGCTATCTTCGAATAATGACTATTTTTAAAGGCTCCAAAGTGCATGATCTGATATGACATGTTCTATGTTCTCTTAATGTTGCCCTTCGTTGATAGTCTCACCTTAAATAATCGTTCCTCCAAGGTGAGACATGACGATCCGGGTTATTCCATAGTATAATCGGAGGTTACCGACCTTACGTCACTCCGATAGAGTTATAGCTTTTCTTCGGGCTCTCTGCATGCTATGACATGATATATGTATAAGTATACGTATATGTATATGTATATGGGGAAGATGGGAAAAAGGGCAGGCGCTATAGGCGCACAGCCACCTGATCAGTTGGAGAATGATATGATATCGTCCGGACGCGGGATGCCGGACGCGGGACAAGTGGTTAAATGGATCGGAGCCGACGCCTCGGCAATATGGTATGTTCTATTTTCTTTATATATGAAAATGAGATGTTTTCAAAGAAAGAATACGTACATGTATATACAAATGGATCGGGCCGCACGTTCCGCGAAATGTATATGGATCGGCCGCACGTTCCGCAAAGATAGTATATGGATCGGGCTGCACGTCCCGCGGCAAGATTAAGCATGCATGATTCCGCCTTAAGAGGCACTCATACTTACGGTTACTGACTTCACACGATATGCTTTATATGTACGACTTACGATATGTTCTTTACACATGATATGTCTCTTATGTACAGGATACTCTCTTTCACGTGACATGCTCTACATCTCTTATTATGTTACTGTTCATGCCTTACATACTCAGTACAATGCTCGTACTGACCCCTCTTCTTCGGGGGCTGCGTTTCATGCCGCGCAGGTACACCCAGACGGATAGAAGATGTTCCAGCGAAGTTGGCAAACTCCCTTTGTTCTGGAGTGTCGCCGAGTCAACATACTATGCCATGATGTTTCATTCGAAGTTAGAGACTTTGCAGACAGAGTCGTGGGTTTTGGGAGCCAGTTTGTATCATGATATGAGTTGTGTACAGCTATATATTTTATTTGATTTAAAAGCAACGAAAGAGTCTTATTATGTATGAGTAATCTTATTAAGTATGTTTGCTTTAAAGGTTCAAAAAAAAAAAAAAAAAAAAATCAGTACGTAGTAAGAGTCAGCGGGTTCGCTCGGCTCCGGTTACGGGGTCGGGTGCCCATCACACCCTGATCAAGATTAGGGTGTGACAAAGTGGTATCAGAGCAGGTCGGTCTAAGGGATGTCTGCAAAGTCGTGTCCGGTAGAGTCCTGTGTATGGGTGTGAAGCCGGCCACATTCATAAACAGGAGGCTGCGGGGCATCTAGGAATTGTTGACCTTCTTTTTGTCCTATGATCGTGCGATAGAGCCACGTCATAAGAAATAGGATTTTCCTATATAAGCCAGACGTACGATGGACGAAAGCAAGTGACGCTATGGAAGGCCATGGAGGTAAGTCCTAACGTAATTATTCTGTCACCTGAAATTGGGAGTACTGGATGACTGGGATGTGTCATAAGGCCGTATGTTCTGCGAGGTGTTATCGACATTTGCGACGTACAGATTTGAAATAGTAGGAATGATAAAGAAGGTTCTGCCAGAATAGGTACGTCTAAGAGGAAAAAGCGCGGAAAGGAAATACGGTACATAGGCAATAAGTGAGATGCGTCGTTTCAAGAAAGGTTATGGATTTGGCATGACGATGAAGGTGCGACCACTACCCTCGGGAATCTGGAGGCCCAGGACAAGAAGTAGTCATACACACAGGCGGAAGGTGAACATTCGGAACTAAAAAGGGCAAAATAGTAATTACAAAAGAAAGGACGTGTTACGAAAATGTTCCGGAATCTGTAAGGCTTTAAATTACTCCAGATCAGGTAATAAAGGTCATGCGACGGAGCGGATGCGATTATATCAGCATTAAGGCACCGGATTCCACCAAAGTTTCGAGGTTAAGTGTGCTCAGTGGGGAGCAATTCCATGATGGGTGACCCTGCGGGAAGTTTACAAGAAATTCAAAGATATTCGGACATATGGGACAAGTGAGAAGTTGGGGTAGCCTAAGAAGAACCGGAGTATATGGGATGGCTGGAAACCTTAAGAAGACGCGTAAGACGAGGTGGATTGGCTCGGTAAAGAAGACGGGAAGTCCAACACGGCCCTAGAATTAGGATAGACTTGAACGGTGGTTGGAAGTAGTGTGGGTTAGTTCTTTGGTAAAAATATATGCACACATGGACGCGTAGGGTACTCCGCGTATGATTGTATCAAAAGATATGTGAGTCCCAACAACCGAAGCTACGATATAAAAGGCATTGACTAAGTAAGGATATCCAGGTTTGAGTAAGAACTTAAAGTAGGCGTGAGGAAAAGGGATAGCGTGCGATAAAAGGAAACTGGAGAGGAGAGTATGAGGTTTGAGGACCGATTTCGATAAGTGAAGTTAAAGGAATGGTGACTGCAACGAGAGAATGTAAGGTAAGAGAAGGAATATAAAGGAATAGATATGTGACAACATGAACATAGTTAAAGGTTCGATGAACAAGGATAGGAAGAGTAAAAATAGTAAGGATTTTGTGTTAAGAACAAAGGTAGCAGAACGCTTGAGAGATATGGACACACGGCTACAGTACAAATGCGCAGTTAAAGAAGAACCACGAACAAGTAAATTAAGGGAATGAAAGGACGAATGGTGAATGAAAATGTGGACAAAAGGATGAGATAGGTGGAAAGTAAAAGAAAAACTTAGGATAAAAAGTTTCCGAGCTGTCAGGCACGGAGTTAGATGGAAGATGAGAGGCAAGGTATAAACGGAGACTTTATAAAGGACTGTTGTCATATAACAAACCCCTTAAAGGGGGGGAGACCATACTAGGCTTACAAGGAGGAGCGATGAACGACATGAGCGCCAATACAAGGAGAGTGGTAGTAAGAATCTAAAGATGTGGCTTTTGTTAAGACATTATCACGAATCAGTAGCAGAAAAAGGGATGATCTGAGGAAGAAAGGGATAATACGCTGGCCCAGTAAATTAGAAAACCCATGATGTGGAATAAGGACTCCTGTGAAGACCACGAAATTCGATTATAAGGAAATGAGGTAAAGGATAAGAAATGGGCTTGAAGGAAAGGACAACGATAAAAGAATCCTCCCGAGAAATTTAAGAGGCCCTATAAGACCGATTGAACATTCGAGGACGAATGTTCTAAAGGGGGAGGATGTTATAGCCCGTATTTTTTACGTTTGGATATTTTAAAGTCGTCGGGGAAAGTTAAGGGCGAGACCATTTTCAAAATTATTTTAGTGCATAAGTTGGTTATGAATATTATTTATGAATATTATTGGATGGAAATATTGAGAAAGGCTAGGGGCAAGAAGAGAAATTCGCAAAATGGGCCGTGGAAATAATGCGGAAGGTCAGGGACAAAATGGTAATATTGAGAAAAGTCGAGGGGTAAAACGGGAATTTCACATGAGTCTCTTGAATGTTCCAAAAAGGTCATATTGACCATGTGAGGAAAAAAAAAAAAAAAAAAAATGAAAATAAGATGACAAATAAGTCATCTTTGCCATGGAATTTCAAGAAAATTCTAGAGAAAATAAAGAAAGGGGCTAGGTGCTAAAATTTCCTTGATTGAGGGGCTAAATAATAAATATGGAAAGTAGTGGAAGACATGTATATATATATATATTTGGAGTCATCTTTTTGTTGAAGAAATAAGAAAGAAAAGTTGAAGAAATAAAGAGAGAGGGGGCGGTCAAGGGCTGGCCGAAACCAAAAATTATTTTGATGTTGGTTTTGAAAAAAATATTTTCTCCTTGGTTCTCTACTAATTGGAAGGCCCTCGTCGACGTGGAGTAGTTGTTGGAGCGAGAAAATCGTTCGTTGGTGCCATGTGGGAAGCTAGCCGTGTGGAAGACTCAATGGAGGAGGTAAGATTTAACTTTGCTTACATGGTTTCATAGGTGATTGTAGATGTTGTAGTGTGTACAAATGGATGACAACCATGAAAACATGGATAATGAAGTTGAATCATGGATGTTGGATTGTGGCCGTGAGTATGTTAAGTGTGTATGAGTGGTGAGTTAGTTGTATTTGATATGTTTTTGTGTTATTGTATTGTATAGAAAGGAATGAAGAATTCATGAGAATATACATATAATTGTGGTGGCCGAATGGAGTAGTATAAAATAGAAGTAATGAATTAATTTTATGGAGTACGTTGCGTGTTATTATAATGTTAAGAAATGAATGAAATAAATGAGAGTATGTGTGTTACATGTTAGCCGAATATATGTGTGGTGTGGAAGAAAATGAAACAATTCTATTTAGTACTTTGATTGTTATGTTGTTGTTATGTGAAGGGATGGATGAAAATGCATGAAAAGATGTAAGAAGTGGTTATGGTCGGATAATAGGTGTTTTGGTAAGTTGATGTAAATCTATGTTATTTGACATTTTAGTTGTTGTCGTTATGGATTATGTTATGTAGAATAAAGGTTGTTGTTGAAGTTAACGTATGTGAATAACAATGAAGTGTAAGGTTAGTGTTGAATTTGAAGGTTTCGGGTAAGTATTCGACTAAGTTGTTGGAACATTACTGAATTGAATTGAATTGAATTGAATTGGATTGAACATGAATGGAATGTTGTTAGTGAGATTGTTGGCATTGTTGTTGGTTTGGCCGAGTTGAATTCTCGGATTGTTGCTAATGGATGAATTGGGCCGAGCCATACTCTCGGGGCGGTATATTTACAGGGGAGATGCTACGAAATTTCGGCAGAATATAAATATATCTGAAAGGTTAAGAGAGGCATATGAGAATGAACCTAACAATTGCCTTAATCGTCTTGAATGTAGACTAGCGGAACCAAGCTTGGATGAATAAGCATAGCTAGTAAGGCGCGGCGCAGGTATGTTAAGGCTCGTCCCTTTTTCTTTCTACGGCATGAATCACATAATGAAATATTATAAATGCTCCCATAACGACCTTATTTTCAAAGTTAGAATTTATGATTTCAAAACATGATTTCTTCTTAAAAGTTATAAATGTTTTCAAAAATATTCATTTTCTCCAAAATCTAAGTTTTACGTTTTGATAGTTTTCATGACTAAAACGACGACTATGATTTTATGACGACAAGGATGATGCTAGATATAAGAAGACGTCTATGATGAATATGTCAAGGATATGTTCTTACCATGGATACGACGATATGAAAATGTTAAGCTATTTTCGAATAATGACTATTTTTAAAGGCTCCAAAGTGCATGATCTGATATGACATGTTCTATGTTCTCTTAATGTTGCCCTTCGTTGATAGTCTCACCTTAAATAATCGTTCCTCCAAGGTGAGACATGACGATCCCATAGTTATTCCATAGTATAATCGGAGGTTACCGACCTTACGTCACTCCGATAGAGTTATAGCTTTTCTTCGGGCTCTCTGCATGCTATGACATGATATATGTATAAGTATACGTATATGTATATGTATATGGGGAAGATGGGAAAAAGGGCAGGCGCTATAGGCGCACAGCCACCTGATCAGTTGGAGAATGATATGATATCAGTCCCCCGGACGCGGGATGCCGGACGCGGGACAAGTGGTTAAATGGATCGGAGCCGACGCCTCGGCAATATGGTATGTTCTATTTTCTTTATATATGAAAATGAGATGTTTTCAAAGAAAGAATACGTACATGTATATACAAATGGATCGGGGGCACGTTCCGCGGAATGTATATGGATCGGGCTGCACGTTCCGCGATAGTATATGGATCGGGCGCACGTCCCGCGGCATTAAGCATGCATGATTCCGCCTTAAGAGGCACTCATACTTACGGAGTTACTGACTTCACACGATATGCTTTATATGTACAGCTTACAGCTTTACACATGATATGTCTCTTATATACAGGATACTCTCTTTCACGTGACATGCTCTACATCTCTTATTATGTTACTGTTCATGCCTTACATACTCAGTACAATGCTCGTGCGACCCCTCTTCTTCGGGGGGCACGTTTCATGCCGCGGTACACCCGGACGGATAGAAGATGTTCCGGCGAAGTTGGCAAACTCCCACATTGTTCGGAGTGTCGCCGAGTCGACATACTATGCCATGATGTTTCATTCGAAGTTAGAGACTTTGCGGAGACGAGTCGTGGGTTTTGGGAGCCGGTTTGTATCATGATATGAGTTGTGTACGGCTATATATTTTATTTGATTTAAAAGCAACGAAAGAGTCTTATTATGTATGAGTAATCTTATTAAGTATGTTTGCTTTAAAGGTTCAAAAAAAAAAAAAAAAAAAATCAGTACGTAGTAAGAGTCAGCGGGTTCGCTCGGCTCCGGTTACGGGGTCGGGTGCCCATCACACCCTGATCAAGATTTGGGTGTGACAAAAGCATCATTAATTTGTTACTCATAAATCTCTTCCGATACATAACGTATACCTTGCCTTCTTTGGCAAACTTTCTTCTCTTACCTCAAATGTCTTTGAAATATCAATTAGGGTCACAAATGCTATTTCTTACTTATTAAAATATCGTATACTTTGAGCCTTTCGTTAGTCTATTCACTGTTCATTAACGAAGAGGTGTAACATTCTTTTCATAAGAACATTCCCTCGAATGTTAAGTTCTTGGGATCATAAAAATTTCGTCGACCACCTCCGTAATATGGAACTACCATCCTATCAAAACATGTTTTCGCCCGCCAACAATGCCTCACAGATAAAACAACATAATAGCAATAGAGTTTGCCACACATTGCAAAAAGGAAAACATACATATCTCATGATCTTGACGTCTCATCTTCGATCTTTTTCGGGGGTTGAAATAAGTGCCGGTACTTGGACTTCATATTTTCTTCCGCTTCCCATGTCATTTTTTCTCGGTTATTTTTTCTCCACAAAACCTTAACTGAGACCACTTCTTAGTTTCTAAGCCTCCGTACTTGCCTATCTAATATGGCAATGGGTACCTCTTCATAAGTTAACTTTTCTGTCACTTGAATATCATCTACTGGCACGATCCTAGTAGGATCTCCAACACATTTACAAAGCATCGAGACATGAAAAATCGGGTGAAGAATCCAAATCATAATCTTTCTAATTTGTAAGCCACTTCGCCTACTTTGCGGACAATCTCATAAGGACCAATGTACTGAGGACTAAGCTTCCCCTTCTTGCCAAATCTCATAACGCCCTTCATTGGCAACACCTTTAAGAATACCCAATCTTTTACTTGGAACTCTAAGTCCCTTCGACGATTATCCGCATAGGACTTTTGATGACTTTGAGCCGCTAATAACCGATCTTGTATGAAGCCTAACATTCTCTATGCATGCAACACAACCCCAAACCAATCAAGCGTTAGTCTCTCCTAGCTCAAACCACCCAATTGGGGATCTACATTTTCACCCATATAAAGCCTCATACGGTACCATTTGGATGCTAGAATGATAACTATTGTTATAAGCGAATTCAATAAGTGGTAAATGATCATCCCAACTACCTCCAAAATTCAGTATACATGCCCATATCAAGATATCTTCGAACCTCCGAATGGTACGCTAAAGCTTGTCCATCGACCACCTCGGTCGTGAAATGCTGTGCTAAGACTTTACCCGAGTCCCCAAACCTTCTTGGAAATATTTCCAAAAATTGGCTGTAAGCGAGTCCCTCTACTCGAGATAATAGATGCCCCGGAACACCGTGAAGTTGCGACTATCTCTTTAACATAAAAGCTTTAGCATAATCTTCTCGGTGTATATAGTTACCGTCGAGAAATGAGCTGACTTCGTGAGTCTATCCACAATCACCCATATAGAATCATACTTACGTCAAGAATGGGGTAAGCCTGTAATGAAGTCCATGTTAATTACATCCCACTTCCAAGTTGGAATTTTTATGCGTGCAACAATCCGCCCGACTTTTGGTGCTCGATTTTCACTTGTTGACAGTTGGGACATTGAGCTACAAATTCCGCTATATCCTTTTTCATCCCATTCCACCAATATATATATATTTAAGATCATGAAACATTTTCGTTGCTCCGGCGTGGATAGAAAACGGGAGCAATGGGTTTCTATTTTGATGGCGTAATCATTCGGTCGGAACAATCAATGCACATCGGCATCGGAGAACTCCATCTCCTGCGATCTCAAACAATGACTTCTCCTTCGAGGAGTGTATCTCGGGCCTAATAATTAGCATGGGATCTTCGTATTGTCTCTCTTTCACTTCCACTACTTCAATTTCGAGTGCGGGTTAAGGGATAGAATGGTAGCTCCCATGCTACCTAAGTCCATAGCGAACTCTCCTAGGCTAGCTAGCAGGAGCTCACGAGCCATTTCTCTTTTCTCTGGAAACATCACAAACATTCCCATAGATCTACGGCTAAGAGCGGTCCCACAACATTCGCCTTTCGGGGGTGATATAGGATATCAACATCATAATCGTTTAGCAATTCCAACTATCGTCGTTGCCGCAAATTCAACTCTTTCCCCTGAAGATATGGAAACGGCTCTTATGATCGGTATAAATATCCACATTAACACTCATACAAATAATGTCTCCAATCTTTAATGCGTGAATCACAGCCAATTCAAGGTCATGGGTTGGATAATTTTTCTCATGTTTCCGTAATTGCCGAAGCATAGCAATCACCTTACCATGTTGCATCAACACACGGCCTAGCCCGTAATGCCCGAAGCGTCGCAATAAACAACATAACCTTCCAATCCCTTTACAAGTGTCGATGGGGAGAAGTTAATATGATCCTTTAGCTCTTGGAAACTACGTTCACAAGCATCTCGAGAAAACTTTGCTGATTTTTGGGTCAGCTTGGTGAGTGGTGCGAAAATAGAAGAAAAGCCTTGCAAATCTCACTTCGAAGGACCGCTAAGCCGGAAAACTACGAACCTCTCGTAGGAGTCGTGGGCCTTGGCCAAGTCTTCCCACAATCTTTTGGCTATCTACCCGAATACCATCGAACTCCCCACCGAGACAATGTGCCCCAAAAATGTCACCGAGTTCAACCAAAACTCACACTTAGAAAATTTGGCAAATAACACTCGAGTTTGAAGAACTCTCAGGATGGTACGAAATGATCCGCGATATTCTGACGGACCTAGAATACACCAAGATATCGTCGATGAACACAATCACAAATAAATTTAGGAAGGGTCTGAACACATTGTTCATTAAATCCATAAATACTGCCGGTGCATTAGTTAGCCCAAATGACATTACCCGGAACTCAAAATGGCCATATCTTGTTCTGAAGGCTGTCTTAGGGATATCTTTCTCCCTAGCTCTCACTTGATGATACCCGATCTCAAATCTATCTTCGAAAACCATTTGGCGCCTTGTAATTGATCAAATAAGTCTCAAGGAGCCGTCTTTCTTTCGGACAAACAACATGGGTGCTCCCCACGGGGAAGAACTAGGCCTAATAAAGCCTTTCTCAAGCAAGTCCTTCAACTGCTCCCTCAACTCTTTCAACTCTGCGGGAGCCATTCTATGAGGTGGAATAGATATAGGCTTGGTGTTCGGTAACACATCAATAGCAAAATCAATCTCTCTTTCCGGAGGAAGGCCTGGAAGCTCTTCCGGGAATACATCCGAAAACTCATTCACCACGGAACCCACCGAAGAGTTGGCGGTTCAAATTTCTACATCTTGAACCCGAACTAGATGATAAATGCAACCTTTTGTGATCATTTTCCTTGCCTTTAGATAGGAAATAAACCTACCTTTTGGTGACGCAAAGATTTTCCTTCCATTCTAAAACTGGTTCTCCCGGAAATTGAAAACGAACCATTTTCATTCTACAATAAACATTGGCATAGCAAGAAGCCAACCAATCCATACCCATGATAACATCAAAATCCACCATTTTTAACTCATGCAAGTTAACCATAGTACGATGGTCACAAATCACAACTATGAAATTTCTATATACTTCGCTAGCTATTACCGATTCACCAACAGGCGTAGACACCGCAAAAGATTTGATCGAATCCGATTTGACTCCAAATCGACCCGCAATATATGGTGTAAACTATGACAATGTGGATCCTAGATCTATCAAAGCATATATATCATGAGAAAATACTGATAATATACCTGTGATAACATCAGGAGAAGGCTCAAGATCTTGGCGTCCAGCCAAAGCATAAATACGGTGCTGAGGACCGCTAGAACTAGGGACTCTCCCCCTGCCTCTACCATGGTCGACTAGCGCATGTGAACCTGGCCCCATAGGGCGTATAGATGATGAAAATTCGGCTACCGACCCTGAAGGCTGGGTCCTACCTCTACCACCAACTGAGGGGCAATCAAGCATAATATGGCCTGGCCGACCACATGCATAGCAAATGTCACGACCCAACCCCGTAGGACATGACTAGTGCCCGATCTGGGCACCCAAACGCACCTATCAAACAGAGTCGCACACGAATGGCTTATATATAAACAAATATCGTACAACGTCTCAAATTATATCAAATACATCCACGTATAATAACGAAGCCGACAAACCGTGTTTCAAATTTATATATATCAAAAAAAAAAATTTGGCAGAGTTTCCTTTGTTTTACGGACTATCAAAATAACCACCGCACGCGCCAACAAAGGCCACAAATGGCCAACGGCAACATATATATACATATGCGGAGCCGACAAGGCTGCCGCGGCGAATGGAATCGCCCAAACACAACATATACAAACACAACTGTTTGGAAGGGCACAACCCACAAACATGTCCACGGACCTCTAAACAGACATACGAAATCATATGACGGGACGGGGCCCCGCCGTGCCCCCGAACGAATATATACAAATGCATGAACAAATATATACCAAAAATATAAGCTCCGGAATGAGGGAGCACTCCAAATAGACGAAGAGGGTGTCCTAAACAGGGTGGATCACCAAACGTGCGTCCGTACTGCGGCATGAAACGCAACCCCAGAAGAAAGGGGTCGATGCGAAATATGTACGAGTATGCAAAGCGAAAATGTAGTATACAACCGAATCATGATCGAAATAGAGAGTACGAAGATAAATGCATTTCCAAAATATCAAAATATTACTTTCAAAATACAAGTCATGCATATGGCACGAAAATATGGTCGCCCGCCCGTCAATGGCGCCATAACACAAGATAACACCGTAAAGTTTCAAATCTCCGAATCTCCGTCACATATCCTACACAAGATATCGCCATACACACATCATACCATATATATATATGGAACCCGGCCCTCGAGCGAGGGCTCGGTGAACCATGAACACAAGATAACACCGAGTATATCATAATGCGCACGACAACGAACCGGCCCGGAACCGCGAACGATATCATAGTAAGCACGAGCGGAGTAGTGAGTAATCATATGCATAAAATCATTATCATAAATCCAAAAGATAAGTAAGATAGTCATATTCAAAATCGGAATAATAATTATTACTTTTTGTCTCAAAAGTTATCGAATTCACATAAAAGGGCGTCGCGGGACCCACGGACGAGTATAGACCCGAATCAAGCCTCGCCTATGAAAAACATACTCATTCTATATCATACAAACTCCTACGAAAATTTCAAAGTAATCCGAGCTTTTCCGAGAAAGTTTGGGCGTTTGTAGTTTTAGAATCGTTAAAGAATAAATTCTTTCCAAAAAAAAATCAGCTTTCACATAACCTTTGCAACTTATGAATTCCAAGGATATAAGGATCAATGTTATGGCATATTAGCACAAGAATACCAAGGAAACAAATGAGAATCATAGACAAGCTCGGATTGCGAGAATAGAATTTCCTAGAGGCTCGTATCATAGCCTATTTTAACTAAGGCATGCCAAAAGAAAAGGCTACTTTACATACCTCAAACGCTCTCCAATATGATCCATCTCAAGCTAAATCCAACCTATGATTCGGGCTGCCCACAATCTATAAACAAGCCATAAAATGCCAAACATTAGCTAAAGACTTTTTGGGCATTAAATTCCAATTTCGCCCCTAATTCTACAGAAATTTGGGCATTTCCCCTGTAAATAGGCTACCCCGAGAATTTAACTCGGCCAAAACAATCAACAACAACAACAATAACCAACCTAGCAACATCAACAACCAATCCGGAAAGCAATACAACAATAATAACTCTATTTTCCATTATTCAACAACTTACATAAACTCAATTCGACGACTTGCATTCAAGCCAACGTCGACGCTTATACATCCACATACTAACCCGAACCCATACCAACAATATTTAAGGGCATACTAAGAAATTCCTACAACATTTTCAACAACCCAAATTTTTCTCCAACTCAGCCCGAATTCGTCCCCAAACCGAGAACCCCACTTTTCACATTCCACATTCTCAAATCATGATTTGTATCCACAATTCACATTCTAACAATGCTATTCTCATCAATATATAATTTACATTAAATGTACAATAATCTCCAAATCAGTCTACAACAACTACAAAATCAATTTAAGTCATTAGACATTCATTTCCAACATAGAATTCACAACGACGACGACTAAAACATTAAGCGATATTCATTCGTTCATTGTCATATAATATGACCTATTTCGACCAACACTACACATATACATATATGGATGATTCTCAATCGTTCTTCACCTTACAATGATCATAATAAACTAACAAGGCATTAATTCATAGTTCCAACACAACACAACAAACACCCACTCTATAGAGAACACCACACACACAACTCACTTCCAACATTCCATATTTCATGATTTTCCTCCATTATAACATACTATAACAAGCATACAACCTTTATAACATACAAAGCATAATCAAATCTTACCTTTTCTCTTCAATTTCCCAATAGCTTATTTTCCAAATATGAAAATTAGTGGGTTGATCGCTCCAACGATGCTTCCACGCTACTTAGGGGACCTCAATATAGTGGGTTTACATCAATGGAATAATTTTGGAAGAGCTAAAAATGGAGGTGGATTTTCCTTGGGGCAAGTCCGAGAGCCTCTATGGAGGTTTTCAGCTTTTGCTCTTTTTTTTCTAAGTGTGGAAATACAAATGAAGACTTGTGGTCATCTTTTAACTAATATATGAAGTGTACAATTCCCTTGGCCCACATTAATGTGTTGTTCCAATTAAAATTGAACACAATTTGTGTGGGCCATTTACCCCACTTACACGGCTAGATCATGGAAATAATGGATGATTTTCAACTTCCAATTTTATCACTTTTGGTCCCAAATTTTCCTAATTGTTCCATACCAACAAATTCATGCACAACTTATATCTTAAAATAAAATCGAAGGTCAAAAATTCCGACTTTGTATCCCAGAATAGTTTTGTCCTTAACTTATCATAATTAGTCCGGATTGTTCCAATGTACAAAAATACGGGTTCTAACATCCTCCCCCCCTTAAGAACATTCGTCCTCGAATGTTAGATTAACCTTACGGGTCATACAAACCATTTGGGGGAGTTTCCTTTTCAACTATCACAACAATGCGTTTACCAATAACATAGTTAAGTAGAGAATTGGATTACCTGTAGGTACTGGAAATAGGTGAGGATACTTCTTCTTCATCTGCTCCTCAGCTTCCCAGGTCACTTCCTCTCGGTTATTATTCCGCCACAGCACTTTAACAGAAGCCACATCTTTGTTCCACAACTTTCTTTCTCACGACGATCCAATATGGCTATAGGCTGCTCCTCATAAGATAACTCCTCTGTGACCTGAATATCATCTACAGGGAAAAACTCTAGAGGGTCACCAATACATTTACGAAGCATAGAAACATGAAATACCGGATGTACGGCTCCCAAATTAGCTGGCAGATCTAACTCATAGGCAACCTTGCCTATTTTACGAACAATCTGATAAGGCCCAATATATCTCGGACTGAACTTCCCTTTCTTACCGAATCTCATAACACCTTTCATAGGCGACACTTTCAGGAAAACCCAATCGCCAATCTGAAACTCTAAAGGTCGACGGCGATTATCTGCATATGATTTACTGTCGACTTTGGCTTGCCAATAATCTCTCTCGAATAAGTTTCACCTTATCCACAGCCTGCTGAACCACATCTGGGCCAATCAACTCAGTCTCCCCAACATCAAACCAACCGATCGGTGACCTACACTTTCTGCCATACAATGCCTCATACGGTGCCATCTGAATACTGGAGTGGTAGCTGTTATTATAAGCAAATTCAACAAGCGGCAAATGGTCATCCCAGCTACCTCTGAAATCTATAACACAGGCGCGCAACATATCTTCCAGTGTCTGAATAGTGCGCTCGGCCTGTCCGTCGGACTGGGGATGGAATGCTGTACTGAGACTCACCTGCGTCCCCAATCCTGCCTGAAAGGATCTCCAGAAATTGGCTGTAAACTGGGCACCTCTGTCGGAGATAATAGATAAGGGAACTCCGTGAAGTCGCACAATCTCCCTGATATAAAGCTCGGCATAATCCTCAGCTGAGTAAGTAGTCCGAACCGGAAGAAAATGGGTCGATTTCGTCAGCCGATCAACAATAACCCAAATGGAATCATACCTCCGTGGAGTGCGAGGTAAACCTGTAATAAAATCCATATTAATGATCTCCCACTTCCACGTCGGTATCTCCATTCGTCTCCTGCAATAGCCAAGGGCTTCCCGGTGCTCATCTTAACTGCCGGCAATTCGGACAACGAGCGACGAACTGCGCTATGTCTCTTTTCATACCATCCCACCAATATAAGCATACGAGATCATGGTACATCTTCGTCGACCACAGGTGAACGAATATCGGGCATAATGTGCCTCGCCCATAACTTTGTCGCCGCAATCCCGCAACGTCGGTACACACAATCCGCCCTCGTGAAATAACACTCCATCGGGTGAAATCTCAAACGGGTCTTCTCTGTGCCGGGCACGCATCTCTATCCGTGCCGGAATAGGATCCTCGTACGATGTCGCATAATATCTTACGTAATAGAGGATTGGTAATACCTCGAACGAAACCCCCGGCATCTCCAGAATCAGCTAAACGAACCCCAAGACTAGCCAGCTGATGAATATCGCGGATCATCTCTCTCGTCTCGGAAGGCGTAGTTAGGTCCCGTATCTCTACATTGGGACATTATAAGGCTAAGTGCGACAAGTTAAAGACAAAACTATTTTAGGGTTCCCGGTAAGGGTTTTCACCTCCTGATTTTGTTTTTATGCACAAGTTGCCTATAGATTTCATTTGGTATGGAAAGATTATCGGAGATTAAGGATTAATTAACCATAAGTGGGTTATTAAGTGAGATTGGGAACAAAAATCTGCCCATTATTTTAAGCCATGTTTGGCCGTGCATAGTGTGCAATGGTCAAGGATTCTTGACCAAAAATTTAAGTGGGACACTTGTCCAACCTTTGCAACTCATATATAAGGCAAAATTCTGGTTCATTCTTCACTAAACAAGTCATTTGCACATTACAAAGTTAGAGAAATTTAGTGATAGAGAGAGGCTCTCGGCTACAAGTGGCGAGAACACCCTCCTCAAATTGATCCAAAAATCTAGTTTCTCCATCAAATA
>NW_026727897.1:0-55094 GCF_029784015.1 Lycium ferocissimum | reverse complement strand
GCGCTTTCAGCCCCCGGTCACCCCCAGGGATAAGAAGACTTTGCTAGGAGGAGGGGACGCCGAGATTGGCGAGCTTCATTTCCTCCGAGTGTCGCCGAGTCGAGCATACCCGAGCCGTGATTTCCGCTTGCCGTAGACTTTGCGTATAGAGTCGCGGGTCCGAGGTCCGTGCCTTGAGCGGCCCGTCATGGCGGTGGCCCGAATGGCCTATATGTCCGTACATGTATGTATGTTCAAAGCGATGTACATTCCGCCCCCGCCTACCGATCGATCCGATATGTTTGTTGTGTTTGATACGTACGGCCGCCTAAGACGATGTCTCGTTATCGCCCGAAAGTCTTTCTCTCCGTACGCTTCATGTGATTTGATCTGGAAATTGGAAAGGAATATGTATGAAATTGGAGTCCGAGGTTCGCTCTACTCGTATGCGGGGTCGGTGCCCATCACGCCCTGATCAAGATTAGGGTGTGACAAAGATAGTTGATATGCATAACATGTGTTTTCCATTAAAAGCTAAGCAGATTATATCTTCGCTTCATGTTTCATCATTTCTTTGTTATGTTAGTATTATTCATGCCTTACATACTTAGTACACTTTTCGTACTGACACCCTTTTCTTTTTAGACGTTGTGTTCAAGCCCACAGGCAGACAGGGAGACGGTGCGGACACGTAGGAGCTTATCAGCAGATTCACAGGAGCACTCCACTACTCCGGAGGTGCTACTTATGGTCATGTTCTTTTTTATAAATATTTAGGCACGACGGGGTCTTGTCCCGTCCTTAAGTCACCGTATTCTAGTAGAGGCTCATAGATACAGATGCGTGGGTAGTTGATGTCTTATGGATATGTCGGTGTATATTTTGAATATCATTTTTGTTGCCATGATGGCTTATATATATATTAGTAAATATGTATATGTACATGTTGCCGTCGAGATTGTGTATGTTCAAAATGTATAATGACCAGCATAATGAGTGGTGCTCGATAGTCGCCCCCCCCCTCCCGTCATGGCCCCCTACCGGGTCGTGATGTTTTCTCTACTTTTCAAGCTATCTCAATTCTTTACTTTCAATATATTTTGTTTATATCGATCATTAACTGTAAATTATATTGTTATTTTAGTCACTTTGATCCAAGTGTCCTAGACCACGTATACAAATCTAACTGTACCAATTTATGGGTAAATAGTTTGGCGCACACCGTGGGGCCGGGACAGTAGTGGTGTCATAGCGACTCCTTTTTAAACTAACTCTTCTTTGAATTCCATTTTGTTTTAGCACCAACTTCAGGTATGTTAGGAGTTAACAACAACCCAACGACCTGGAACATTGCTGACAATGATAGAATTGGCCCAGACGGTTTGGTACTTCGCGATCCTGTAGCAACCGATCCATCAATCCAGAATGTCAACAACGTAGCCTCAAGAGAAGGTAGGAATCAAAAATCTACTGGGGAACAAATTCCTGCTAATGAAACCCCTGAAGAGGCGATGTAGATTAGGAAGGCGCAAAATCACGCAATGATGGCAAAAATGGAAAAAATGAGGCAAACCATCACCTTATTTTCATCCAACCCGCCACTAGGACTGCAGCTCCTGGAGAGACACCTTTGGCCCCGGCTAATGGAAATAACGCTACCGGTGGCGTTCTGTTAGAAGCAAGGAACAGAGATGCATGAGGAAGCCAGTCGGCCCCAGGATATCCTTTCCAAACGCAGGTCTTGCCGTTCACGAAGGAAATTACTAGCAAGGTAGACAAGATCGCCAAAGAGGCCAAGAAGAATGTTAAGGAATTCCAAAGAGAATGATCGAGTCGTTCTCGAGAACTTCCCCTATCATAGAAGTTTCGGGGGCAAAAAAGTACATTCAGTTGGCGTACAAACCCGAAGCTGCGCCGAAGCTTATCCCCAAGAGGTTCAAAATGCTGAGCATACCGAAATATGACGGAATTTATTGCCGCATGAGCACATAATGGCCTATAATATGACAGTAAAAAGAAACAATCTGAAGGAAAAGGAGATAGAGTTGGTTTTAATCAAGAAGTTCGGCGAAACATTCACTAAGGGAGCTTTCACCTAGTATTCCCTACTTTCCGAACACTCAATTGGTTCATTTTCCATGTTGGCCGACATGTTCATCAATGCATACGCGGGATCCCGAAAGGTGAAAACCAAAGAAATCATACATCTTCCGCATTTCGTAAGGAGAATCGGACTTACTCCGGGACTTCGTCACTAGGTTCTAAATGGAGCGGATGCTTCTGCCTGCAGTCCCGGACGAGTGGGCTGCCAAAGCTTTTACCAAGGGTCTGAATCCTTTAAGTTTAGACGCTTCTCTCAAACTCAAGAAAATCTTTTGGAATTCCAGGCCACAACCAGGGAAGATGTGCACAATAGGTATGAATTGATGATATTGGTGGAAGACGACCTGTTGGGGACACCGACAGGAAAGCTCCCCTGAAAGACGGACAAAGGAGGCGGATCGGATCAGAACTCGTCAAAATATTAGTTCCAGCCTTACCCTCCTCCCAAAATCCATTGTGGTGGCCAAGGATACTGGTCTTTGGAAAAGCCAAATGTGAACAAAAAGGGAGATCACGGCAAGAACAATCAAGGCTTGCATAATTGGGACAAAGGCAACTCCCTTGGTTCCTCTTCGAAGGGATCGGAATACCCAAAAATTTCTGACTATAATTTTTGTACTGATGAAGCACAGATGGTGGTTGTGGTGAGGACTCATCGGGCATCACGTCCATTGAAACCCCTCCAACCCGATCCTAACACTAGGGAACAGACCCAGTGGTGCGGCTTCCACGTTACTCACAGGCATAAGACGACAGATTGTAGACATCTCCGGGAGGAGGTAGCAAGTATGCTTAACAGGGGACATCTGCTGGAGTTCTTAAGTTAAAGAGCTAGAAACAATTAAGGGAGAATTGAGCCTGCAGATGGAAAGAACGCTCCGAATGCCCTTCCGTACGTCATAATTATGATCTTTGGTGGATCCATGATTGCCGGAGCAACCTTCACGGAGGTCAAGAAAACAAAGGTCTCGGTGATACGAGAGAAAATATTCCGAGAACTACCAGATGAAGACACCATCACTTTCACCGACGAGGATGCAATTGGCATCACCTTGCCCCATAACAATGCCCTTGTTATCAATATGTCCATTGATTACTTCCAAGTAAAGTGTGTGTTGATTGATCCGGGGAGCTTAGCGAACATCATCCGATGGAAAGTGGTGGAGGAAATGGGAATGCTGGAACAAATTGTACCGACTGCAAAGACGCTCGCTGGTGTCACACCCTTAATCCTATAGGGTATGATGGGCACCCGACCCTTACCTAGGGCCGAGCGAACCCGCTGACTCTCGTGATACTCAAATCATACTGGGCCCTTAAGTCGTAACATAAATACATCATGAAAGGTTTCGGATATCAAACATGCTTTTCATATTCTTTCAAATCAAATAGAATCCATAATCGTATAAAATCTGTAAAATAATGCGTAACAATACATCGGCTTATGAAGCCGCTTACAAACTGGCATACTACGTACATGACTCTGTCTGCAAAGTCTCTAACATGGAACATGATACCATAACATAATACTCTGACTCGGCGGACTCGAGAAAGCGGAGCTCGCCAATCCCGCTGGAACATCTTCTACTAATATCTTCAGCTCATCCGGGTGTACCTGCGCGGCATGAAACGCAGCCCCCGAAGAAAGGGGGTCAGTACGGAATATGTACTGAGTATGTAAAGCATGAAATACAGTAAGCGGGATCATACTGAAGTAAAGAGTACAGAAAAACATAAGACTTGCCTTTGAAAACATATACCATGCATGTCAATGTCATAAAATCATCGTAAAAACATATAGCGTGTCCCGGCCCTCTAACGAGGGACTCGGTGAGTAAAATCATGATATACATATATAAAGTATACATATAACGTGCCCCGGCCCTCTAGTGAGGGACGCGGTAAAGAAAATCATATCATCATCATGCATGCATACACATATATATATATATATACCGTACCCGGCCCTCTAGTGAGGGACTCGGTGAATAGCGTGTCCCGGCCCCGCTAGCAAGGGACTCGGTATGCCATCCTGGCCTCCATCCCCATCACATCATCATATATATATATATAGCGTGTCCCGGCCCTCTAGTGAGGGACTCGGTGAATAATGCTCAATTGCACGAACGCGTGTCCCGGCCGGTCTCAGTGAAAGACATATTGAGCTTCGCACGAGCAGAGTAGTGAGAAACCATATGCACATAAATCATCATAACAGACTCAATAGATAAGTAGGTAGTCGACGCTCGATAGGGTGTGATGGGCACCCGACCCTTACCTAGGGCCGAGCGAACCCGCTGACTCTCGTGATACTCAAATCATACTGGGCCCTGAAGTCGTAACATAAATACATCATGAAAGGTTTCGGATATCAAACATGCTTTTCATACTCTTTCAAATCAAATAGAATCTATAATCGTATAAAATCTATAAAATAATGCGTAACAATACATCGGCTTATGGAGCCGCTTACAACTGGCATACTACGTACATGACTGCCTCCGCAAAGTCTCTAACATGGAACATGATACCATAACATAATACTCGACTCGGCGAAGACTCGGAGAAAGTGGAGCTCGCCAATCCCGCCGGAACATCTTCTACTAATATCTTCACTATCCGGGTGTACGCGTGGCATGAAACACGACCCCCGAAGAAAGGGGGTCGGTATTTATATGTACCGAGTATGTAAAGCATGAAATGCAATGAAGCGGGATCATACCGAAGTATAGAGTACGTAAAAATGAGAGACTTGCCTTTGAAAACATATACCATGCATGTCAATGTCATAAAATCATCGTAAAAACATATAGCGTGTCCCGGCCCTCTAACGAGGGACTCGGTGAGTAAAATCATGATATACATATATAAAGTATACATATAACGTGCCCCGGCCCTCTAGTGAGAGATGTGGTAAAGAAAATCATATCATCATCATGCATGCATACACATATATATATATATACCGTACCCGGCCCTCTAGTGAGGGACTCGGTGAATAGCGTGTCCCGGCCCCGCTAGCAAGGGACTCGGTATGCCATCCTGGCCTCCATCCCCATCACATCATCATATATATATATATAGCGTGTCCCGGCCCTCTAGTGAGGGACTCGGTGAATAATGCCGGTGGAATTGCACGAACGCGTGTCCCTGCCCGGTCTCGCAGAAAGACATATTGAGCTTCGCACGAGCAGAGTAGTGAGAAACCATATGCACATAAATCATCATAACTGACTCAATGGATAAGTAGGTAGTCGACGCTTGAGAGCTAAAACGACAATCATGTTAAGTTCTTCTCAAAAAGAAATCGTATCAAATCCATTCTAAATACTTTGTCGTTAAAGCTGCATTAAAGTAAATTTAAGGAATCGCAAGCACATATCAAGTCGATCCGAGCCCGCTCGTAAAAGTTACGGGCCTTACCTATCATGGAACCTCATACGAACATATCGAAGCGATCCGAGCACCGTTCGTAGTTACAGAATCATTTAAGAACAAAAACTCTTTTGAAAGCAAAACTTTTATGCAACTTTTGAAACTTAATCATATAAAAGACATAAGGACCATAATTCAACTAAGAATACGAATGTCAGGAAACAACAAAAACCATAAACATGCTCGGACCACAAGAATAGAGTTACCTCGGGACTCGTGTCACAACTTACTTTCAACTAAGACATGCCAAAGAAAGAAAAGTTGAGCTTTACATACCTTAGCCGCTTCCTAAGCTAATCCAAACTTACGTCTCGACTTCTCATGATCTACAATAATGTCATTAGGTATCAACCATTAGCCATAACACTTAAGAATCCAATTCCAAATTAACACTTTGTCTACAAAAATTTCGGCAGCATTTCCCCTATAACTTCAACATCCCCGAGAATTCAACTCGGCCAAATCAACAACAACCAAACCAACAACCATACTAGCGATATCCATAAGTGATTCAAAACGCATTCTAACATTAATAATTCCTTTCTACACAATTCGACAACCTTTCGTTTATATTTAAATAAACTACATACGACCAAGCCAATACCAATGCTCACGTAATCAATTGCTAATCCGCAACCATTCACACATGATTTAAGAACATTCCAAACAATCCATACAATATTCAAGACAACCCAAACCATAGGCCATTCCACCCGAAATCTTCCAACTACATTAGGAACATGAATGACATATTTTTCTTCTTCCGAATTCATAAACTATATCAACAATTCCATACGTTTACAACATTATTTTCATCAATTCAAGAAATTATATTAAAATCACATTATGTTCTAAATCAGCCCACAACAATTACGACTTCCATTTGAGTCATCAAACCTTCATTTTCATCACATATTCCATAACAACAACAACTACGATACCAAGTAAATTCGAGTCACCATTTCTACACAACACACCTATATGCACGGCCACACACAACATACCATAATTTCATGAATTTCATTCATTTCCACACTCCACAACATACAAACCATGCATAACATATGAAAGAAGGGATTGAATCTTACCTTTCTCCACTTAGTTTCTTCACTCGGCTAGGATCCTCCATAGCTAACACGAATGATTTCCTTGTTCCAACGACTACACCACGTTGTAGAGGACCTTCCAATTAGTAGAGAAACAAGGAGAAAATAATTTTTCTCTTTCAATTTCCATAGACATGTTCGGCCATCCCATGGCCGAACTCCCTCTCTCTCTCTTTTCTTTCCATCTTTCTTGAATTTTCTTAGAGTTAAAATGATGAATTGTGTCTTATGTCTTCATCACTTATACATATATATATAGCTATAGGCACATGGCCGGTCATGTGCACTCTTTTTCCTTTTTTTTTTTTTTCCAATTTTCTCCAATTTTCTAGAAATTTCTAAGGTTGATGAATATGTCTTGCATGGTCATGAATTATACATATATAAATATGAAGTGAACACATGGCCCCCTTTATGGCTTAAAACAATTGGCCAACATATGGGTGGGGCCCACGGACACCTTGGCTTTTTGGCCACTTCATGAAATTTTTTTTCCAACTTTTAGCCCCTAATTTTTTCTTATTCCAAATTTACCCTTAATGCTCCAAACCAATAAAAAGATGAATACGCAACTTATGCATTCTAAAAAAAAATTATAACCTTGTCCCTAACTTCCCGCCATTAACTCGGAATATCCAAATGTACAAAATGCGAGGTATAACAGCTGGTTTTAACATGTCAAGTGAATCTACAAAGGGCGAGATCGATTTACCTGTTGAAGCCGGAGGGGTCATAAAGAAGACCAAGTTCTATGTGATAGATGGTGACATGCAGTACAATGCAATATTCGAGAGGCCATGGCTCCACAGTATGAGAGCAGTTCCTTCAACTTTGCACTTGCTGGTATTCGCTACTCCGGAAGGAATATCAGGGTAGAGCAACCGACATCAAAGGAGATGTTTGCCATCGAGGAGCCGAAGGTCGGCGAAGCAACAATGGATGAAAAATAGCAATAACAGGAGCCAGAGCCTATCGCAAAAGCAATCCAACATGCTCTTTCAGAAGAGGTGGGGCAGATGGATTCGGAAAATGAGAACAAACATTAAGTTCCAAGGTATTTCCATGTTCCAGAAGATTTCGACACCACAAAATCAACAGCTGGGCACGGGTTTGCTTGATCCGACAAGCTTGGCCTAGACCTCAGTTTACCTCTGTACGGTAAAAAAAATGACCTATAGCAGAGGTTCGCAATAGGTTTGTCAAAGAAGAGGTATCTAGATTACTTAATATAGGGTCTATTCGGGAAGTCAATTACCCGGATTGGCTAGAAAACGTAATCGTAGTGACTAAAAAAGGAAATAAATTTAGAATGTACATTGATTTTAAAGATCTTAATAAGGCGTGCCCAAAGGACTCTTTCCTGCTTCGGAGCATAGGTCAAATAATTGATGCTACGGCCGGGCATGAGATAATGATTTTTCTTGATGCATACTTCGGGTGTAACTAGATCAGGATGCACCCGTAGGACCAAGAGAAAACATCTTTCATCACTAATTTTGGAACTTATTGTTACAATGTGATGCCTTTGGGGCTAAAAAACGTCAGAGCCACTTATCAGAGGCTTGTGATAAGATGTTTGAACAACAAATTGAAAAAACAATAGAAGTTTACATAGATAACATACTTGTTAAGAGTCTCCGTGTAGGAGAACAGTTGAGTCAATAGTAGGAAACATTCAAAATTCTGAGGAAATATAATATGAAGCTCCATCCAGAGAATTGTGCTTTTGGAGTAGGCTTCAGGAAGTTCTTGGGTTTTTTTACTATCTCAAAGAGGAATCGAGGTAAACCTGGACAAAATCAAAGCAATCGAGGACATTCCTGATTCACTGGATAGCGTCAAGGTGGTGCAGCTGTTGATCGGTCGGAGAGCAGCCCTTAGCAGATTCATATCACAGTCGTCAGAAAAGTGCCACAAGTTCTTCTCATTTCTCAAGAAGTAGAATGACTTTGAATGGACGTGGGAATGCCAACAGGCACTTCGCAATCTGAAAGCATATGTCACGCCCCAATTCCATGGGACTTGATGGGCACCCGACCCCACATCCGGAGTCTAGCGAACCCACCGACTCTTTTCACACACATAATTTTTATTCAAATCTTTAATCCGAATATTCATGAAATACATACTAAAGTTTGCAAGTGAAACAAAAGCTGTAATTATACAAAATATATCACATAACACATGTCGACACATCGGCTGATGGAGCCGCTGACAGACTAACATATCATACCCACGCCGCGTTGTCTGCAAAGTCTCTACCATGAATCAGACACCACACTACACATACCCTGACTCGGCAGTACTCCAGGAACGAGTGGGGCCTGCCAACTCCGCTGGAACATCTTCTGTAAGTGCTTCAGCTCCTCTGGGAGTACCTGCGCGGCATGAAACGCAGCCCCCGAAGAACAGGGGGTCAGTACGGAATGTGTACTGAGTATGTAAGGCATACAACACAAAGTAACCGAACTATAATTGAAATGTCATGTACGTAAATAGCGATAAATACCCTACTTCGAATAGAGACGCTTACCTTTCGTACTCGACTCATACCTATCGTCTCGTATACCAAAAGGGTGTCACAAAGTAAATAAGTCAAACAGAGTACCGTAAATGCTTATTTCACAAATCGCGGATCGCATGTCCGAAGAGGCGTAAAAACACAGAGTGAACCCGTGTCGTCATACGTCGACAAAGTACGAGCATACGGAAATGTTCGGATGAAATCATGTTCGGACGAATACGTAACTTACGGTGTCGTACGGACACTGACATATATCAAACGGAGGACGAACGTGCAGATGGCTCGAGGATAACATATATCGGACGAATACGAATGCATGTCAAAATCATAAATCACGTATGTGTATGACGTGTTCGGCCCCTACGATGAGGGACTCGGTGAATAGGATCATGTATAACAGAATCAAATGTCATATGTGCCAATAACATGTCCTGGCCCTTTATTAAGGGACTCGGTAGATAAAATCATGCATCTCAGAATCATTTATACATAACGTGTCCCGGCCCTCTACTGCGGGTCTCGGTGAATAATAATCATGTGCCATCCTGGCCACCATCCCCATAACATCACATCATAATCACATACGGATAACGTGTCCCGCCCGCAAGTACGAGGGACTCGGTGAATAATGCAGAAGTGCGCACGAGAACATGTCCTGCCGGGACTCGGTGAATCGAATCGTATCATGACGTACACACGAGATCATAACATGCCACGGCCCGGACTCGGAAAGATACATTGAGTCGCGCGCGAGCGCAGTAGTGCAGAAACATATGCATATGAAATCAGACTCGATGAATACATACGCTTATTAACATCTGAAGATTCAGAACAAGTCTCGGGTTCTTCCGAGTTAGCATCGGAGAGTTATAAGCATTTAACATACGGAAACCTCTTCGGACTTTCCAAGCGATCCGAGGTCGTGTATGGAGAACTTTAAGACTTACAGGTATTCATATCAACTTGCTTATATCCAATGCTTATATATCACTCTTATGTTTGCATACTTATATCGGATTTTCTATTTTCGTAACATTTACGACGATCGCTTATATCGTAATATTCATATCAAACTTACTCTTATCGGAGCGTCTATATCAGAATAGTCTAATCAGAATACCTATATCGGGGTTACCGGATACTTATAGCAAACTCATATCATTAGTCCAAAATTTCCATTGTTTAACGAACGGAATTAAGGCAAATAGTACTATACACTTAGGTCTTGAGGGGTGTGGTCCCACCTCGAGTCAAGTCGGATAACGGACCTAAAAACGTGGTCATTATGTCCTATTAGGTCATCCTTGAAGATTTCAAAACGTTCCACTTTCGTTCCCAAAGGTTACGGACGCTTAACCATTTCTTGCACTAAAGTGTAAACTAATTAGTTCAATTCTATTGAATGAATAGTAACTAAATTCAATCTCGGATTTCTAGATTTAGAGTGGCCCCCCCGAGGCTCGTAATCAAGCCTAGTACATCTAAGACATGCCAAAGAAGGAAAAGGGAAGCCTTACATACCTTTTCTGCCGCCTGTGCTACTCCAAGTCCCAGTCCCAAGTTTGCCAAAATCCGCAATTTGGTCATGTTTGCCAGTTACTATTCATGAGGCTTTAAAATTCCAATCTTGAATTTGTTCTTGTCTGCCGAAATTTCGGCAGCACCTCCCCTGTAACTGCACCATCCCGAGAATATGGCTCGGCCCAAATCAACATCAACAGCAATCCGGGAATTCAACCCGGCCAAACTATCAACCATACTAACAATCCATACATTTAACAACATTATGGTCATCAATACAAGAAAGCATATTTGATTCACATTATCTAGCAAAACAGCCCGCACCCGATTATAACTTCCATTTGAGTCGTTAAACTCTCATTTACATCATAGATCCCGCAACACAACATCCCAAACATACTAAATAAAATGAGTCCTTCATCCCTACATAGCACTACATACACACGGCCAAACTCACAACAACCACAACTTCAACTCAAACCATTCAATACCTTCATTCTTGGAACATAACCCATAACAATATCAACCAAAATGCTAAGTAAAATCAATTCGCCTTAACTTACCAAAAACAAACCCCTACACGGCCAACATCACAACATACACATTTCATGATTTTTCATCCATTTTCTACACGTTACATCAACCCTACTATCAAATTACATTACATAAAATGGGTTCATATTTTCCTACAACACACACACATACACACGGCCACCTTCCACATTCCCAACTTCAAGAAAAGTCATTAATCTTCCATTACCAATGTAGAGTCCACAATAACTACAATTAAAATACTACATAAAATCAACTCATCTTGTGTACACAATACCTTCATACCCACGGCCACATACCTACACACATAACAATCATGCAAACTTCCATATTTTCAGTATTCTATCCATTCCTACATTCCACAACATAAACAAAACCTTCACAACCCATAAAAAGGAATGAAACCATACCTTTCTTCACAACTTCTTCACTTGGCTAAAGTGGTGATTTTGCAACAAGGAGTGATTTTCTTCTTCTAAAAATTATACCATGTTGAAGAGGAACCTTAAATTAATGGGAATACATGAAGAGAAAAATTTTTGAAGCAAGATTTCATAGGGACCATTTTTCATCTCCATGGCCGAATAGGCCATGGTTTTCTCCTTCTTTCTTTGTTCTTTTTTTCTCTCCTCTCCCTTGAATAAAAAGGCAACTCATATATATATATATTCATATTACATGCATGTGAGGGGCACATGCCCCTCTCTCTAGATTTTTCTTTCTTTTCCTTTTATTTTCTAGAGTTTTCTTTGTCTTATTTCAAAAGATGACTTATTATTATTATTATTATTATTATTATTATTATTATTATTTTGTCACATGGACATTAGGGCCCTCTTTAGGAATATTCATGAAACTTGGGTGAAATTCCCATTTTGCCCCTTGTCTTCCACAATATTACCACGGCCCATTTTGCGAATTTCTCTTTTTGCCCTTAACCTTTCTCAATATTCCCATACCCCCAATGCTCATAAATAATATTCCTAACAACTCGTACATTAAAATAATTCTTGAAAATGATCTTGTCCTTAACTTACCACGACTTTCTCGAATTTTCCGAATGTATAAAATACGGGATATAACATCCTCCCCCCCTTTAGAACATTCGTCCTCGAATGTTCAACTGATCTCATGGGGTAGTATGATACTCCGGGAGGATCCCTCTTATAATTGTCCTTTTCCCTTCATACTCATTCTTGTTAAATCCAACATAACATTTTCTCCCCCCCCCCCCCCTTTTAAGGGGGATCCTTACACGTCAACAATCTTCACGTTGGGACACACGTGTTCACTAATTCAATCACGAATGAGGCATCATACGCATTTATACGTACAGGCATAATTATTATCAACTAATCCACAAAATACTTCCAAACATAGTTCAAGCCTATCCAAATTCCAAAGCCATAGCGTACTTCCTGTCTCTCCTCTAATCTCGCCTGTCGCGTGCTAGGTGGCTCCTTTTATAGTCTCCAACCATCTTGTACATTCTATTTTCCTATTTGTTTCTTGGATCAACATTTGTGAAAATTTTAGCATACTTCCCAGGGGGTCACCCATCATGAAATTGCTCCCACCTGAGCACGCTTAACCCCGAAACTTTAGTAAATTTGGTGCCTTAATGCCGGTATATTCACGTCCATTTCCTCGTATGGCCTTTATTACATATCCGGGGTCAAAACCTTACATATTCCGGGATACCCCCGTAACACGTCTTTTCTTGTACACTTACTATTTTACCCTTTTCAGCCTTCCATATCATCTTTACGAACTCTTATTGCTCGAAATCTATACGTTGCAAATGCCAACAATACCTTTACAATACATACAGCCATATATCACATCCGAACCATCCAGAACTTTCTATTTCAATTAACAGAACGGATATTTCCAAATTTGCCCTTATGGCCTTTCCATACCGTTGCTTGCCATTTTCCGCCGTATGTAAGGCTCACGTAAGGAATTTCATTCTCCTATGACTTGGCTCTATCGCACGATCTATGACAGAAAGAAGGTCAACAATTCCTAGATGCCCGTAGCCTCCCCGTTTATAAATGTGGCGCGCTTCACACCATAAACGGACTCTACCGGACACGACCTTGCGTACAACCACACGGACAGACCTCGCTCTGATACCACTCTGTCACGCCCCAATTCCATGGGACGTGATGGGCACCCGACTCCACATCCGGAGTCGAGCGAACCCACCGACTCTTTTCACACACATAATTTTTATTCAAATCTTTAATCCGAATATTCATGAAATACATACTAAAGTTTCAAATTTGAAACAAAAGCCGTAACTATACAAAATATATCACATAACACATGTCGACACATCGGCTGATGGAGCCGCCGACGTACCAACATATCATACCCACGCCGCCGTTCGCAAAGTCTCTACCATGAATCGTACACCACACTACACATCACATACCGACTCGGCGCATCTCCGGAACGTGGGGCCTGCCAACTCCGCTGGAACATCTTCTGTAAGTGCTTCAGCTCCTCTGGGAGTACCTGCGCGGCATGAAACGCAGCCCTCGAAGAACAGGGGGTCAGTACGGAATGTGTACTGAGTATGTAAGGCATACAACACAAAGTAACCGAACTATAATCGAAAAAGACATGAACTAGCATAAATACCCTACTTCGAATAGAGACGCTTACCTTTCGTACTCACTCATACCTACCGTCTCGTATACTAAAAGGGGTACGAAAAGTAAATAAGTCAAACAGTACCGTAAATGCTTATTTCACAAATCGCGGATCGCATGTCCGAAGAGGTACGAAAAACACAGAGTGAACCCGTGTCGTCATACGTCGGACAAAGTACGAGAGCATACGTAATGTTCGAGATGAAATCATGTTCCGGACGGAATACGAACTTACGGGTCGTACGTATATCGACATATATCGGACGAGTACGTAACGTGCGGATGGCTCGGAGGATAACATATATCGGACGGAGAATACGGAATGCATGTCAAAATCATAAATCACATATGTGTATGACGTGTCCCGGCCCTACGATGAGGGACTCGGTGAATAGGATCATGTATAACGTAATCAAATGTCATATGTGCCAATAACGTGTCCCGGCCCTTTATTAAGGGACTCGGTAGATAAAATCATGCATCTCAGAATCATTTATACATAACGTGTCCCGCCCCTCTGCGGGTCTCGGTGAATAATAATCATGTGCCATCCCGCCACCATCCCCATAACATCACATCATAATCACATACAGTATAACGTGTCCCGGCCCGCAAGTACGAGGGACTCGGTGAATAATGCAGAGAAGTGCGCACGAGAACATGTCCTGGCCCGGGACTCAGTGAATCAGAATCGTATCATGACGTACACACGAGATCATAACATGCCCTGGCCCGGGACTCAGTGAAAGATACATTGAGTCGCGCACGAGCAAGTAGTGCGAAACATATGCATATGAAATCGGACTCGATGAATACATACGCTTATTAACATCCGAAGATTCGGAAACAAGTCTCGGTTCTTCCGAGTTAGCATCGGAGAGTTATAAGCATTTAACATACGAAACCTCTTCGGACTTTCCAAGCGATCCGAGGTCGTGTATGGAGAACTTTAAGACTTACGAGAGTATTCATATCAACTTGCTTATATCCAATGCTTATATATCACTCTTATGTTTGCATACTTATATCGGATTTTCTATTTTCGAACATTTACGACGGATCGCTTATATCGAATATTCATATCAAACTTACTCTTATCGGAGCGTCTATATCGAATAGTCTAATCGAATACCTATATCGGGGTTACCGGATACTTATAGCAAACTCAAATCATTAGTCCAAAATTTCCATTGTTTAACGAACGGGAATTAAGGCAAATAGTACTATACACTTAGGTCTTGAGGGGTGTGGTCCCACCTCGAGTCAAGTCGGATAACGGACCTAAAAACGTGGTCATTATGTCCTATTAGGTCATCCTTGAAGATTTCAAAACGTTCCACTTTCGTTCCCAAAGGTTACGGACGCTTAACCATTTCTTGCACTAAAGTGTAAACTAATTAGTTCAATTCTATTGAATGAATAGTAACTAAATTCAATCTCGGATTTCTAGATTTAGAGTGGCCCCCGAGGCTCGTAATCAAGCCTAGTACATCTAAGACATGCCAAAGAAGAAAAAGGGAAGCCTAACATACCTTTTCTGCCGCTCGTGCTACTCCAAGTCCCAGTTCCAAGTTTGCCAAAATCCGCAATTTGGTCATGTTTGCCAGTTACTATTCATGAGGCTTTAAAATTCCAATCTTAAATTTGTTCTTGTCTGCCGAAATTTCGGCAAAGACCTCCCCGTAAATGCACCATCCCGAGAATATGGCTCGGCCCAAGTCAACATCAACCAATCCGAATTCAACCCGGCCAAACTATCAACCATACCAACAATCCATACATTTAACAACATTATGGTCATCAATACAAGAAAGCATATTTGATTCACATTATCTAGCAAAACAGCCCGCACCCGATTATAACTTCCATTTGAGTCGTTAAACTCTCATTTACATCATAGAGCCCGCAACACAACATCCCAAACATACTAAATAAAATGAGTCATTCATCCCTACATAGCACTACATACACACGGCCAAACTCACAACAACCACAACTTCAACTCAAACCATTCAATACCTTCATTCTTGTAACATAACCCATAACAATATCAACCAAAATGCTAAGTAAAATCAATTCGCCTTAACTTACCAAAAACAGCCCCTACACGGCCAACATCACAACATACACATTTCATGATTTTTCATCCATTTTCTACACGTTACATCAACCCTACTATCAAATTACATTACATAAAATGGGTTCATATTTTCCTACAACACACACACATACACACGGCCACCTTCCACATTCCCAACTTCAAGAAAAGTCATTAATCTTCCATTACCAATGTAGAGTCCACAATAACTACAATTAAAATACTACATAAAATCAACTCATCTTGTGTACACAATACCTTCATACCCACGGCCACATACCTACACACATAACAATCATGCAAACTTCCATATTTTCAGGTATTCTATCCATTCCTACATTCCACAACATAAACAAAACCTTCACAACCCATAAAAAGGAATGAAACCATACCTTTCTTCACAACTTCTTCACTTGGCTAAAGTGGTGATTTTGCAACAAGGAGTGATTTTCTTCTTCTAAAAATTATACCATGTTGAAGAGGAACCTTAAATTAATAGGAATACATGAAGAGAAAAATTTTTGAAGCAAGATTTCATAGGGACCATTTTTTATCTCCATGGCCGAATAGGCCATGGTTTTTCTCCTTCTTTCTTTGTTCTTTTTTCTCTCCTCTCTCTTGAATAAAAAGGCAACTCATATATATATATATCATCTTGCATGCATGTGAGGGGCACATGCCCCTCTCTAGATTTTTCCTTCTTTTTCCCTTTATTTTCTAGAATTTTCTTTGTCTTATTTCAAAAGATGACTTATTATTATTATTATTATTATTATTATTTTGTCACATGGCCATTAGGTCCCTCTTTAGGAATATTCATGAAACTTGGGTGAAATTCCCATTTTGCCCCTTGTCTTCCACAATATTACCACGACCCATTTTGCGAATTTCTCTTTTTGCCCTTAACCTTTCTCAATATTCCCATACCCCCAATGCTCATAAATAATATTCCTAACAACTCGTACATTAAAATAATTCTTGAAAATGATCTTGTCCTTAACTTACCACGACTTTCTCGAATTATCCGAATGTATAAAATACGGGATATAACAGCATACTTATCCATTCATCCGCTCATGTCAAAGCCGAAGGACAGAGAGAAGCTCTTAGTCTACCTCACCATCTCAGAGGTAGCGTTATGTGCAGTTTTAGTATGTGGAGAAAAAGAATTTCCAGTTTACTATGTAAGCAAAATTATGTCAGGGGCCAAAACTAGGTAGCCAATTCTGGAAAGACTAGCTTTTGCTTTAGTGATGACATCATGAAAGCTCCGGCCTTACTTTCAATGCCACCCTGTCGCCATAGTGACTATGTTACCCTTGTGGACGTACTTCACAAACCCGAGCTTTTGGGATGACTAGCTAAATGGATGGTGGAATTAAGTGAATTTGACATAGAATACAAATCTCGGACTGCGATCCAGTCTCAGGTCTTAGCGGACTTTATTGCTGACTTCAGTCCAGGGGTGGCTCCTCACGTGGAAAGGGAAGCCACCTTGGTGTTGGGGGATACACACGGGTTTGTCTTCTCCATACTGATGGAGCATCTAATGTTAAGGGAACCGGTTTGGGGATAGTTTTGAACACTCCAACCGGGGAAATTTTGAGTCAAGAAATACACATTGTGCCTTTAACTAACAATGAAATCGAGTATGATGCTTTGATTGCAGGTCTCGAGTTAGCCCGGGAACTAGGCTTAGAGATAATAGAAGCGAAGTGTGATTCCTTACTGGTGGTAAACGAATTCCACAGAGTGTTTGAAGCTAAGGAAGAGTGCATATTACGGTACCTCAAAAAGGTTGTAAAGCTGCTCTCCAGGTTTCAGAAGTGGATAGTGGTGCATGTAACCAAGGAAGAAAATATGGAAGCAGATGCCCTTGATAACTTGGGCTCATCCACGACCCGAGGCTCATATACCGAGTCGGTGGTTCGGTTGCTTCATTCGGCATTAGATCCTGCAGGCTATGATGAGGTGAATTCAATGAGCTTGATCTGAGATTGGAGAAATGAGTTCATAGACTATCTCAAACACAAAAAACTGCCAGAGGACCCGAAAGCATCCAGAGCCGTAAGAGCCAAAGCTGCCCGATATTGCACCATAGATGGAATATCACATCGAAGGTGCTACTGCGGCCCGTAGGCACACTGTGTGGGCCCCAAAGAAGCTGATTACGTAATGAGAGAAATCCACAAGGGAATCTACGGTAATCACTCAGGTGCAGACTCGCTAATGAGAAAACTGATAAGGGCCGGGTACTATTGGCCAAGGATTGAGGAAGATACAAAGGAATTCGTTCGGAGATGCGATAAGTGCCAACGCCACACACAAATACTGCGCTAGCTGGGGGAAGAGTTGCATCCGGTTGTGTATCTGTCGCTTTTTATAAAGTGAGGGATGGACATAGTTGGACCTCTGCCTTCTAGACCAGGATAGCTAAGAATTGTATTGGTTATGACTGATTGTTTTTCTAAGTGGGTTGAAGTAGGAGCCTATAGGAAGATCCGTGAGAAGGAGGTGATAGACTTCATTTGGCAGCATGTTATCTGTCGTTTTGGCATCCCGAAGGAAATAGCTTTCTATGATGGCCCTCAGTTCATTGAGTCTAAGGTCACCAAGTTTCTCGAGGATTTGAATATCAAATGGATCACTTCTTCTCCCTATCATCCCAGTGCAAACGGCCAGGCAGAGTCAACTAACAAGACTATAATCCAAAACCTGAAGAAGAAACTAGAGGATGTTAAAGGATCGTGGCCGCTAACCTACTAGAGTTCTTTGAGCATATAGAACCACAACTAAAACAAGCATCGAAGAAACCCCCTTTTTCCCTCATATATGGGGCGGAGGCATTAATCCCGATCGATGTGGGAACTCCGAGCCTGCGATACCTCCAGGGAGATGAACATGCCAAATCGGATGTAATGTTTGTTCAGTTGGATTTACTTGAAGAACATCGGGATCTTGCAGATATTCGGATGGTGGCGCAGAAGCAGTGGATGGAATGATATTATAACCGCCGAACCAATCTCCAACACTTTAAAGTCGGGGACTTGGTACTTCGGAAGGTAACCCATAATACCAGGGATGTAAATACCGGCAAGTTAGGATCAAATTGGGAAGGACCATATAAAGTTGCTGGGATCTCCGATAAAGGATCATATCAATTGGAAGATGCAGTTGGAAAGAAGCTCCAGAGCAACTGGAACGTCAGATACTATGCATAACCCGGAAAAATGCAGTAGGCTGTCAATGCAATACGGGCTGCACTCTTTTTTCCTTCGTCCGTTTTTTATCCCAATTGTGTTTTTCTGACAAGGTTTTTAATAAGGTAGCATCGTATGGCGCATTACGAAGTCTCGCTATAAGGTTATCCAAGTGCTTGGGTCTTCATTCTTCACACCCAAACACTGAGGGGCTATATGTCCCTACCGTCAGGATTGGGTACGATCGTTCATAAACAGGGAAGAAAGAAGAAAGGCAGGCTTCAAGGCATAAGCACACTAACACCGAGGACTGCTCGATTGGTGGGAAACTTTACACATGTAATCGGACTGGCCACACTAGATGGCAGCTGGGTTATGCTTACGTTTGCTTTGCATTTGTAAGTTAAAGGGATCAATAAAATTTTCCTCTTTTCTTTGATAAATTCTTGCCATCGAAAGCAAATATAATCAAATGGATTTTATTTACGACATACCGAAAACTTGTGCGATAATGAACATGAGACGTCCTCTTCTAAAACACCGTAGAAATAAGGGCCCTCTCTTATTCAAATAATACCAAAAATCTTACTAAAAGAAAAGGTTAAGTTCAATTGCTTCAGCGTTTGGACAAAAGTGAAATGGTACAATGTATGTTTAAATCAAGTTTTATGAATGAGAAATCATAAAAGTTCATTTAAAAGAGTTCGAGTACTAAAATGTAACCTGACAACTCTTATTTCATATATTGGTCAAAACTCAGTAGAGTCATGGAATTTCCTCTAAGGTTATGGAATTTACCAGTTCGACTCAAATAAGTCGGTCTTTGAAAGTCTATAACGTCTTAAGGAAACATTGTGGGGTTTGAAGTTAAAAACCCCTAGTTCGGGTTACTGAAGCCTTAAATTATTAGTCATTTTTCCTTTCCCTCTTAAGAAGGATACGGCGTATCTATGTCTTAAAAAGCAAAGCATATATAAGACAGTTCAACATAAAAAGTGAGGCAATAAGGACATCAAAATAATTTATATTATAGATACTCTGGAGCCAATAAAGGCCCGAAGGAAAAGGTTCACAAGCCCATGAAAGGCACCGATGCATTCGGTTCATAGTCCGCCAAGGCTTTTACAGGATGGAACATAGCAAAACAAGTCCTTCATTGAGAGGGGGCTGCATTTGGGAGCTGAGGATGTGCACACCAACAGGATGGCTCGGATATGCAACCGGTTAAGGGGTTTGGCCTTTAGCCAAAATCTCTTCTTCTTTATCACCCTCTTCTTTACCGGAGCAGCTATCCCTATCATCTTCAGGCTGAAGCTCTTCTTCCCAAATTTTCTCCGACCTCTGCTAGAGGCTAATGGCTTTCTCGGTTTTGGTATAAATATCAGCAATGATCCCGGCTCTGACTACTTCGAGAGCTTTCCTCCGCATGTTGTAACCGATCCGAATCAAAGCCAAATTATGGTTGTCAATGACAGATATATCGATGGCATGACTAAGGTCTTCATTTTCATTACAGAGAGCCACGATGGTTCCTGACAGCTCTAAGTTGGCATCGCAGTGTATCTGGTTCGGAGCCGCAACTATGGCCATTCTAGTTTTCAGAGATTCATTTTCCTTTCGAATAGTGACCACCTCATTATTCTTTGCTCGGAAGAGTTCCTCAAATGATCGCATATCTGCTTCCTGACCAAAGATACGCATCGTCACATCAGCCATGGTATCGCTAGTTGGGCTCCATTTTGTTATATGTTATATCCCGCATTTCGTACGTCGGAATATTTTAAGACAATCGCGGGAAGTTAGGGACAAGACCATTTTTCGACTTTGTTGCAAGACGTAAGTTGTTCATGAATTATGTTGGAAGGAGACATTAAGGAAAATTTGGGGCCAAAAGTTATTTATAGAAAGTTGGCCATTTCATGAAATTAAAGACCAAGTGGCCATATAATGTAGGTGGGCCATGGGCCACATGGATTTATAATACAAGCTTACAAAAGAAGATTAATTAATCCTCTTCATCATTTTCATTCTAGGAAATTCTAGAAAAATTGAAGAAAAGTGGAGAAAAAGGAAAAAAAAAAAGGGAAAAGCATGCACATGACCGGCCATGTGCATGCAATTATATATATATATATGTGTGGGAATGAATCACAAGACACATCTTGTCTTTTAACTTCAAGAAAGTTCAAGAAAAATGGAAAGAAAGAGAGGAAGGGAGAGAGGGGTTCGGCCAAGGGGCTGGCCGAACTTCCCTTTGAAGATGATCATGGAAAAAAAAAATATTCTTCTTCTAGTTTTCCACTACTTGGGAGGTCCTCGTCGACGTGGAGAAGTTGTTGGAACAAAAGGATCATTCGTTGTCGCCATAGACACTCCTAGCCGTGTGGAGGAGTTGTATGGAAAAGGTAAGGCTTAATTTTCTTTACATGTTTTGTGGATGAATTATGGATGTTGAAGTAGGTAGAAATGAATGAAGTTTATGGAATTATGGTAAATGAGGTGTGGCCGTGTATATGTAGCATGATATAGAAGTGAAAAACTAATTTGTTTAGCATGATTTGGAGTGTGTATTATAGATGGTTTGTGCATGTTTGGCGTGTAGAAATGAATGGACTTCATGGAAATTATGCATGTTGAAGACTAGGCCGTGTGGGGGTTGTTTGTGGTAGAATATAATGAACTCATTCTATATAGTATTTTGGCTATCGATTGTTGTAGACTATGCGATGGAAATGGAGGTTTGATGACTTAAATGGAAGCCGTAATTGTTGTGGGCTGAATTAGAACCTAATGTGATTTTAATATAGTCGCTTGAGTTGATGAAAATGATGTTGTTAGCGTATGGAAGTGTTGATATAGTTTATGCGTTGAAAGAAATAAATGTATTGTTGGTATTCTTATGGCGTTTGGAAGATTTGGGTTGGAGTGTCTTGAACATGTTGTGAATTGAGTATTGATATTGTTATTGTGATTGTTGATTGTTGGTAATGTTGTTAGTTTGGCCGGGTTGTATTCCCGGGATTGTTGTTGATTGAAATCGGCCAAGTTAAACTTGGTGGCATGGTATATTTACGGGAAATGTTTTGCCGGAATTTCGGTAGCCAAGTTTCATCTAAGAATCCAATTCAAAATGCACCGATCAACATTTGGTAAACATGACCAAATTGTGGATTTTGCGAATTTGCAACTTGGATTTGGAGTAGCGAAGGAGCGAAAAGAGGTATGTAAGACTTCACTTTCTTTTCTTGGCATGTCCTAGATGTAATAGGGTGGATACGGGCCTCGGGGACCATTCCTTTTCCTAATCCAAGATTGAAATTAGTTACTATTCATTCGGTAGAATTGAAATAGAAATTGTGCAAAATGTGGGAAAAACCTCTCGACCTCTAGAACTTGCATAAGTAAGACCCGACTACCCTAAAACTCTCCTAAGTAACGTCATGAAACGTATTATACGTCAACTGTGTACGCCGCCTCATTTGACCCGAGGTGGGCCCATTGTTCCCGGATTTTCTTTAGTGCTCCGTTTACCCACCGACAAATGTTGTAACCATTCTAAGGGGAATATTTCCATGATGAAAGTGATAACGATGATGTAAAGGAAAGAACATGTCTATGATAAGCATGACAAGGATGACTCCATGACTATGAGCCTTAAGTCAAGAATCCAATGCGAGTATGAAAGTGATAAACTAGTCCGTGATCTTCGATTCTACCCTTTAGCTAAGGTATTGTTTTCTAAAGATTTCAAAGTCTACAAATAAACGCATATGATGTCCATGATCTCATTCCATGTTTTCTTTAATGATATCTGTCCATTGATAGTCTCGCCTTAAAATACTCGTTCCTTCAAGGCGAGACAAAGCGATCCCGGTTAATCCATAATGTAATCGGAGGTCACCGACCTTACGTCACTCCGATAGACACATGACCTTCCTTGGGCTCCCATGCATGCTGTTTATATGATACATGTATATGTGGGGAATGGGGAGGGCAACTGTTTCCACCTGATTCAGCTGGATTCCATCCCGGACGCGGGATGCCCGGACGCGGGATATGGGAGAGCCATACGCGGCGTCTATTTATGTGATGTATATATATATATAATATGATATACTTGGGACACTGTTGGGGAGGGGGTGGGAGAGCCGATGAATTCGGCGTCTGTAAATGCGAGTAAAAAGTACCATTTTCCGAAAGGTATCTGTATTCTATGTACAAGAATAAGAAACACCGTATTCAAAATAAGAAAAAGCAAAAGGCTAGGCATGCATGGCATCCGCCCGAGTGGCACACACATGTACAGGTGTTACTCCCTTATCCTATGATACTGTCTATGTTTCCATACGCTATTACTCCGCACATGTTACGCTTTTACACGTGATATGTTCCATATGTACGTATCTGACTTCCCATGATAAGTCTCATGTGTGTGACGAATACTCTCTTTACATGATATGCTCTACGCTCTTACTATGTTGTTACTCGTTCATGTCTTACATACTCGACATTGCTCGTATCGACCCCTCTTTTTCGGGTCGCGTTTCATGCCGCGTGTACTCCCGCACGGGTTGAAGTTAATATAGAAGACGTTCCAAATGAAGTTGGCAAGCTCCATTTGACCCGGAGTGTAGCCGAGTCGAGTACACGTGCCGATTTCGATTACGGTTAGAGAGACTTTGCGACGCAGTCGTGGGTACCGTGTCGGCCTGCGCGTGGCTTTTCATAGGCCAATGTGTTGGTTGTATTATGAAATAGGCTTTATACAGTTACAAATTCGATTTGCTCGGAAAGAAACAAAAAGAATATTTTAGTAAGCTTTGTCATGTGTATTTGACTTAGAAAAAATAAATTTTACGCATGGAATAAGAGTCAGAGGGTTCGCTCGGCCCTAGGTGAGGGTCGGGTGCCCATCACACCCTGATCAAGATTGGGGTGTGACATTATATCCCATAGTTTTATACGATGGATTATTCATGAGCTAATTGACATAAATCCAAGGACAAGATTATTTTTGGATATGAGACAAGGACCTTTTAATCCCGATTTTAATAATTGCACGGTTTGCCAATTAATTTCAATTGGTGGAAATATTAGGGGAAATTTGGGATTAATTTACCATGATTAGATTATTAAGTGGGGATTAGAGACTAATTATCATTAACCAAGACATTAGTGCACTAAGTGGGCCCCACAAGACATGTGGCTGAATCTGATTGGTTGTGGGTGTTAATGGGACACATGTCATGTGGTTGGACATGTGTCACCATTATGGACAGCATATATATACTTATTTGATGACAATTGCATAGCATTATCTCATTTTTCAGATTCAACAAAGTAAAGGAAGAGAGAGAAGCTCTCATCTTCTCCATATTGAATTAGAGAGAGAGAGAGCACCATGGCCATGGCAGCTCCATGTAGCTCACGGCCAGATTTAATTTTCACTATTAAATTGCTAATCTCACCTTGGTTTGAAGAGAAGATCACAATAGCCATGGTCGCAAAGCTCACGGCCACCCCAAGAAATTAAAAGTAACAAGATTTTGATTCTTAAAAAAGTGTTCTAAGTACTAAGAGGAGCAGCAAGGTTGGGGATTTATGTTGGAGAAGATGAAGTGGTGTGAATTGTATAAGTGATGGTAGAATCTGTCCAAATTAAATTTGAGGTAAGACTTCTTCTTTTGTTATGTAAATTGGAGTTAATGGTGTTGTAATGAAGAGATTAATTAGTATTAGATGAAATTGGAAACAAGAAAATTGCATGATTAGTGTTGGTGTTGAAATGGACAGATTTGGAATTGGTTAACTTAGATTGGGTTGGTTGTTGTTATTGTTGTTATGGATTATATGTTAAAAATGAAGGAATTATGTATGTTGATGTTGAAGTGTTGTTTGAGCCGTATAGGGGGCTATTTTAATTAGAAATGGTGAATTAATTTTAATTAATATTTTGGTTGTTGTTGTCATGGATTATGTGATAAGAATGAAGGAATTAAATGGTTAAGGTTGAAGTTGTAATTGTTTTGTGGGTCGTGTGGTGTTAATATAGTTTTCTTGCATTTAAATGGATGATGTTGTTGTCGTGTGGTTGCTGGTATAGCTCACGAATTTGGATGAAAAGAATGTATTAAGTATTGTATAATAAACGTAGATGGTTTGTTTGGCATGTCCGTAGACGTTCGTGAGGTTATCGGGCATTCTTACCTTGCTAGTTAGGGGCTGTTTGATATGTTGTTGTTGTGCTTGCTGAGTTTGGAAGACTAAGTATGGCTAAGGTTATACATTACGTTATTAGATTGGTTGGGCTGTTATAGAGTTGTTTAGATGAAAATATTATGATTGTGGATCGCTAAGAATGACTTGGATATGTCGTAGTCGTTATGTTAAAGATTATCGAATGTTGTAAATGTGGGCTGATTTGGTATGTTGTGCGGGCTGTCTCGGGACATTTTTGTATCTTCTCTTGATTAGTCTTAACATAGTACTTGAACGTGTGGTTATTGATGTTGGCATGGTTGTTGTGTAGTTGGTTTGAATATAAAGGAAACGTCGTCTAATTTCTAGAAAGGAGTCACTAACGTTAGGATACGTTTTGAATCTCCCCGTAGCTTAACCGTAGTTCTTGACGTCTTAATATAGGTTGAGATACTATTGGGCAAAATGTATACGTGTTGTGTGGCGAATAAGCACTAAAGGTATGTAAAGCTATCCCTTCTTTCTTTTTGGCATGTCATAGACGTAAGTGATGTACAATATAAGCTTTGGGTTAATTCCATTCATAAGTCCCGAATATGATTCATGATTCTTATTTACTTCTTGATGTTAAAGATCTTAAAGTAGTTAAGTTACTACCCTCGAGCCTTCTATATGTCGGATAGTAGTCGGATGTATAAGTTCCTTTTCCTAAAGGCTCTACGATGACTAATGTCTCTAATTCCATAAACTATTACACATTACCTTGATACATGTCTATGATTCCTGAGGCTCTATTTTGATATAGTTCATAGTGACATTCAAGAGTACTTAATATAACTATCGCCTTGATACCCAAGTGCAAGTTATTCTACTTATTCTATTGAGTCTCAGATGATGATTTAATTTGCATATGGTTGCTCACTATAACTCGTGCATCTTGTTATTACATCTTTCACGAGTCCCGAGGAGTATGTTATCGTGCACAGTTTCATTGCATTGTTCACCGAGTCCCTCACTAGAGGGATGGGTACGGTATATATATATATATGATGATATGATGATATGATGATGTGATGATGGCGCCGGGCCCCATGATGGGCCGATTATGATGACAGATTCACCGAGTCCATAATGGGCCGGATATGATATATGATATAGTCATGCATGATTTTATTTCATAAGGCACAGGTACAGTGATTCCTTGATTGTCATACTTGTCTCCTGGAAACTTTACTTCAGTTATGATTTTCGTTAATATATTTCATGTTTTATATACTCAGTACATATTTCGTACTGAACCCCTTTCTTCGGGGGGCTGCATTTCATGCCCGCGGTACGGATACTCGATTTGGTGATCCTCCGCTTAGGACTTCTACTCGGCTATCTTGGAGTGCTTCGTTGTCCGGAGCCTAGACTTTTGGCACGGATCCTTTATATATATATGTGTTATCCGGGGGTATGGCGAGGCCTGTCCGTCATATGTTACTTATTGATACTCTTAGAGGTACGTAGACATATGTGTGGGCTATGTATATATGATGTTGTTTAGTGTTAGTATGACTTATATTTTGGGACGTTTCCATTCGTAGTGGCGACCTTGTCGTCTTGCGTATACATAGTTGGGGCGTTCCCACATATATAGTTGGGACATTCCCACACGTTATGACTCGTCGGCTTGTGTTCCATGTTATCTGTTGATGTTGTAACTCCCCAGGAGACAGGTTGCGTGATATATATATGCGACAGTTTTGAGACGATGTCTTGTTTCTTTTGTTCCTTATCATGCTAGTTTCGAATTGATTATAGTTAACAGGTATATACGAGTGTCCAGCTCGGGCACTAGTCACGGCCTACGGGGTTGGGTCGTGACAAAAGTGGTATCAGAGCAGTTCATCCTCGGAGTGTCTACAGACCGTGTCTAGTAGAGTCTTGTTTATCGGTGTGTTGTGCACCACATCTATAAACAGGAAGCTACAGGGCATTTAGGATGTTACCTTTCTTTCATATCTAAGATCGTGCGATAGAGCCAAGCCATAGAAAATGAGATTCCTTGTACTAACCCTTGATTTCAGCAGAAGAACGATATTGACAGAAGAAGGCGACTGATGATATTGGAAGTTACAGGAGTACGCAGGTAAGAAAAATGTATGTCGAGTAAGGTATTGGAAAGTACGATTGAAATGTAAAAGTTGAAGATTGAAATGGAAAGTAAACGGAAAGTGTAACGAGTGCGGTTGAGTTGGACATACGAGGTAAGTTCTTCATTTTTATCTTGTTGTTGATATTGGGAGCCCCGTATATATATATATATATATATATATATATATATATATATATATATATGTATATATTATGTGAGGCATTGTTGGTATTTCTGCGTGCGGAGTTTTGGGATAGTAAGAAATACGAGGGAAACTGCCAAAATTATTCTAGAAATAAAAAGAGAATGAGATATAAGTTTGAAATATGTCTTGAAAGGTCGTGCCAATAGTAATGATAGGATTTGACTAAGCTGCGAGTATGGCTGACCTCGAGAAATAAGTTAACTGCTGGATTGATGGTGATAGTAATTAGGAGGTCGGTGTCGATATGGTAAAAAGGAATTTGGAAAGGGCTAGTGGTACTAAGAGGTGATTTAGAAAAGGCTGGCAAATCCTGATAGAGTGTTATATTAAGGCACCGACTGAATTGATAAGTAGGGATAAGTTATGACGAGTTTACAGTTAAAAGAAGTAACAATACGATTAAGACGAGAGTATGGAGGAAAAAGAATTGTGACGGATATGAATGTATTGATAGGACAGCTTGCGAGATATTAAGGATAAGATTGATCGGGGAGAGTAAAAGGTTAAGTACGCTTACTCCACGTAATTAACCCAGAGTGTTAAGGTTAAGAAGTGTTATACTATAGGATTAATTACGAATAGGGATATAATGTGAATATAATGAGGATTGTTACGAAATAAGTAAAGCCTAGTAAGGAAGTGACCAAAAGGTATGACGATCTATGTGACTAAAGTATAAAGGCAAGTGTGAACGGAGCTATGGAATGAATAAGAAAGACTTATCAAGTTACGTAGGAAGGTTTAGAATAAAGATTATGTGATAACGGAATGATAGCGAGTACAAGAAAAGAAAGAGTAATTGAAAGAAGGAAATAAGAAGACAGTGAGATAACGGTGTAATAATAGGTCATGACATGTATAGCGAGACACGAGTACTATAAGTGACGGAGCTGTGAAAGACCAAGTTATAGAAAGATGAGTAACGAGGTAAAATGAGTGTTAGAAAATGACCGATATGATAAGAATAAACATAGATGAACGAATACGTTTGAAAATAAGAAAGGGATTATGTAGAAGTGATTTTTTCGAAGGATACGAGAGGTATTATAAGATTTCTCGTGCCAAAATAAAAGATAGACATAGACGGGAGAAATGATAAGGGAAGTTCTAAAGGAAGCACCTAAGATAGACATAATTAATTGAGTATGAGTATGGAACGAAAGGGAACTGTATAGTTATGAACTTGAAGGTATAGTACAACGACAAGGTTATATAAAATAAGATTGCCATTTAGATGAACTTGATATGATTTTGAGTAAGTTAGAAGTCGGTACAGGGTACACAATAAGGGTAAAAGGGCATAAGGTATAAAGGAGTACTGTGTGTACATGACTTCACCTCGGAAATAGTGGAATCCTTAAAGGACAAGGGTTGTAAGTTTGAAAAAAAAATGTTGTATTGGAAATTTATTAAAGGAAACAGATGATATAGGTTGGGATAAAGATAAAGTCACAAGAGGACTTTGAACACTTATCATTAGGATATAGGTACTACCTAATTGAGATTGGAATGACTACAAGTACTAGTTAATTATTGATTTGGGTGAGTGGAATATGGCCTTGGATGAGTTGCTACATTAGTCGCATTACTCGAGTACGATTATCGGGTAAAATTTGTACTATATATATAGAAGGTCCTCGTTGCTTCATGATTTTGTTAAGGTTTCGTACGTAGATAATCAAAGTTATAAATTATAAGGAAAAGACATGGATATGGTACAGTATGCCAAGTGAATTGGAAAAAGGATCGGATGAATTCGAGATTGGAAATAGGGATATAAGGCAGAATATGAACAGATAATGGTATAAGTGCACCCTTACGGGGGGAAGCAGGTAAGAGAAATGCAAGTATAAGATGGAAACAATTGACACTGCAATATATTCGATATGGATGCTTAAACTTCAAGTGAGATCCCTTGCTGAAACAGGTTAGTAAGATCTAAAAGCCGGCAATAAATGGATAGAAGTTAGGATGGTAATTGAGACAGTGCTAAGAATTATTTGTAAAGATCTTGAATGATATGACATTAAAAAGTGGGTGCTTATAAAAAGGAGAGAATACGACAAGAGAATGGTAACGAGTAACTTAAGAGACATTGTGAAAGATAGCACTGCTATGCTGGATTAGAGGCTAAGATGTTGGCAATAGAGTTGTTCGCTAATGATACTGCGACCTATAAGTCGCAAAGGAGAAGGAAGCGAAAATCTCCTATAGTAGGAAATGAGAAAGTCAAAGGGTGAGTAAAGGAAGAGAAAGAAATATGACAAGATAGGCTACGAGCGAATTTTAGTACGGAGGAGATATGTAAAGCAGAATGAACCAGGAGAAGGGAAGATTATGACTAAGAGTAGTTATACTTAATATAAGTTGTACAAGAGTAGTTATGCAACCTACGAATATTTGTATGCTAAGAATGAGACCAAGTGAGTGAGTACCTGATAAGAAGAGTTTGGATTCAGTAATAACAATACAGTTGTGATATTTTAGGTACATCAAGGAAAGATGTAAAGATGGTTTAGGCCAAATCACCAAAATAAAATAGGACATGGCCATGGTTGGACCGAAGATCTACCCCGATGCCGATTGTAAGATACAAGAGGAGAATGCAAGGTAAAGCATAAAGATTAGTGAAACGACGCTAAGGTATTTCTCGGGCTAATTCGAGCACCTGTGCATATTCTTGTAAAGATTGCAACATAATGTGTGACAGGAAAACTAAGAGCAAAATTTGAGTAAAGAGGCAATAGAAGTGTTACACCTCACATTTTACACATTTGGATAGTCCGAGTTAAAGGCGGAAAGTTAAGGACACGGCTAGTTTCCGGCTTTGTTTAGGGTGCAAGTTGCTTGTAAGTATTATTGGCATGGAGTATTAAGGGCAAATTTGGAAGTTGAAAAATTGTTATTTATGACTTGTTGAAAAAGTCTTGTGGCCATCCAAGTTGGAGTGAACTATGGCCCACATGGATGCAAAATACATGTGATTAAAAAGATGACTAAGTGAGCAAAAATTCATCTTTTATTACCTAAGGAAAATTCTAGAAAGTTGAAGAAAATTGGAGACAAAAAAAAGAAAAAGGAAAGAAGGGAAAAACGGCCAAGAGGCAGTATATATATATGTGTGTGTGATGAAAATTAGAAGGCAAGCATTCATCATCTTCACTTGGAAATTTCATGAAACTTGGAGAAGGAACAAGAGAGGCCATTCGGCCATCTCTAGCCAAGCAAGGCCATGGAAGTTTGATTGTGAAAAATAATTTCTCCTTGCCTTCCTACTAATTAAAGGCCCTCTACGACATGAGCTAGTTGTTGAAGCAAGAAAAACATTCTTCCTTGGAGAGCATGTCCTAGCCGAGTGGGAGAAGCCAAGGGAAAGAGGTGAGTTTTGATCTTCTTTACATGTCTTATAGATGCTTGTGGATATTGTAGTGCATGGAAACGAATGAAATTCATGAAAATATAGAAATTGGAGTATGGCCGTGTGTGTGCATATGTGTGGCCGTGTAGTGTGTGTTGTGTTAGAGTAAGAAATTAAGTGTATTCCACATGTTTATGTGTTGTTGTAATGTGTAGAGAATGAAGGAAACTCATGGAATGTTGTATGTTGTGTTGTGGCCGAATATGGGCTGAATTGGTATAGGTATGTTGAACTCATTTTATATGGTATTTTGGTTGTTGATTGTTGTAGATTATGTGATGAAAATGAAGGTTTGATGACTCAAATGGAAGTCGGAAATGTTGTGGACTGTTTTGGAGAGCAATATGATTTTTATATAGATTCTTGTGTGCATGAGAATAATGATCGTTAGCATGCGGATTGTTGATATAGTTTATGAGTTTAAAAGAAATAAATGTATTGTTGCAGTTCTTATGGCATTCGGAAGATTCGGGTTGGAATATCTTGAACATGTTGTGAATTGATTATTGATGTGGTTAGAATAATTGTTGGAATTGTTGTTGATAGTTTGGCCGGGTTAAATTCCCGGATTGTTGTTGATTAAAATTGGCCGAGTTGGAATCTCGGGGATGGCGCATGATACAATAACGGATACGCGGAAACGAGAAATTAAAAAGATAAACAAAAGGAAAAGAAAGATAGATAGATTGACACAAAAATAGGCACAATTAGGCAACCAAGGTTCTTCAATAACCAAGACCTCCTAATTACACTCTAGATAGCACCAACCTCTTAGGATGACCTCGAGGGAATTGAATTCCCAAGCAACCAATCCTCTCACAATCAATAATCAACAAGAGCCTACCAAAGGCCTCTCACACAGTTCTCTCTAGAGATAACCCTAAAAACACTCAAAAATATTCATAATTCATCAAAAGTCCCTAAATCAAATAAAAGACAAGCTATATATACAAGCTAAGTAAAGAAGACTAATAGGCAATTACAATGCTACCCTTAATGAAGTAAGGGCCTTGTTTGGCTAGTCTTCTTAGTGTAGTCTTCAATTCAAGGATTTGCCTTCAATGGCCAAACACGTCCTCCTTGCATAGATGACCCTCTAATCAACCTTGCATGCATGGCCTTCTTGCAATCATAACCCTCCTTCTTGCAAGTAGTCACTTGCACAAATAGCCACTTTGCGCAAATAGCCATCTTCCGGCCTTGAATCCCCCAAGCTTGCAATTGTAGCCACTTTAAGAGGCAAGCCTTGGGACTTGAACTTTTAAAGCCTTCCATCCAAGCTATCTCCCATATCTTGAAGGCCATCCTATGTGGACCTCCCATGATCTTCAAAGACTCCATTTTCATGAAGCTCGATGGAATTGGTCTTGTATCATTCTCCCCGCTTCTTGAAAATGATTCGTCCTCGAATCTAAACCTTGCAAAACCATAATAAAGGAGACAAACAAAAACCAAGTCCTCAACAGATGAGGGTTAGTGTTAGGGTGGACTAACCTACCACCATGCCAAGTAAGAACGAATTTGTGATATAGCCAAGTATCAACCATTTTTAAGCGAAATAAGCTCTCAAGTAGAGCACTAAGAGCTTGGCTAACCAAAAGATTAAGAAATGAGGATATTCTAAAAGAGCCAATGGTGTCAAGACACCAAGTTGGCAGGACATCCAAATGATCCTCAATTGCAAAATGATACCATTCACACCAAGCTAAGACTTCGCACGGGGTCAAAGGGAAAAGATACCCACATATCACGGGTAAGGTAATAACTGAGTACCCCAATAGGACCCCGCCCTCCATAAGATGCACTCCCAAAAAGATCATGAATGTCATCATATGCAAAAAGATAATAAAGAAAGGTGTCACGCAAAATAACTTCATCTAGGGTGTCCTCAAATGTAGTTTCACTATGAAACTCAAGAGCATGGTCGATACTACTACTATGGCTATTACAATAATACCCTTAATGAAGTAAGGGCCTTGTTTGGCTAGTAGTCTTCTCAAAAGATGAGAAAGGCCTTCTTCTCACTACTTCATCCAAATGAGGCCTATACTTCCATTTTAGCATATTCTTGGGCTTCATGCCTTCAATCCAAGCACCTAGTAAGTCTCCAAAGACGTGATCCCTAGCTCGGCTTGAAATGGATATTCTTGATGAAGCTCGGCTTGTATCAGCGCATTTACAGGGGAAATGCTGCCGAAATTTCTGTAGACAAATGTTGATTCAAGATTCGGATTCTTAAGGACTCTAATTGATGTTTGGTAAATGTGACCAAATTGTAGATTCTGGCGAACTTGGAACTTGAATTTGGAGGAGCGTAAGAAGCGGAAAAAGGTATGTAAGGCTTCACTTTTCTTTCTTGGCATGTCGTAGATGTAATAGGTTTGGACACGGGCCTCGGGGACATTTCTATTCTCCGGAATCCGCACCTAAAGTTTTCCTTTTTCATTTAGTAGAATTGAATTAGAAATGGTGCGAAATGTTGGAAAAACTTCCTAAACACCTAGAACTTGCGCAAATAGGACCCGATTACCTTAAGACCCTCACCAGTGACATCATGAATTGTAATGTACGTAAATTTGGTACGCCGCCTCATTTGACCCGAGGTGGGCCCATCGTTCCCGTATTTTCATTATTGTTCCATTTGACTTATTCTTAAGTAGAATCCAATGAAAACTTTTGATCCTTATTCTGTCATCAAATGCCAAGTACTGTAACTATGCTAACGAGGATATTCTTATGATGGCGATGAAGATACTAGGTATGAGAAAATGGCTATGACGCATATGTTAAGAATATGTACTTACCATGAATATGACTATGAATATGCTTCACAATGACATGGATGATGTCAAGGAAGAAAATGTTTGCATGTTGAATATGACCATGATGATTCTATGATTAAAGGTTCCAAGTTTATGATTCCAGTGACGAGATGAGAACGTTAAGCTATTTCTTGAATTCTCAACTCTATTCATGAATAATGTCTATTTTTAAAGATTCCAAGTATACGAAACGAGGCCTTACAATCCTGGTTCATGTTTTCCCATGATATTACTTTTCATTAATAGTCTCGCCTTATATTAATCGTTCCTTCAAGGTGAGGCAAGCGCCCATAGCTATGCTATAATATAATCGGAGGTTTCGACCTTACGTCGCTCCGATGGATACATGATTTTCTTGGGCTCTCTTGCATGCTTATATGACCTATGTATATGAAAAATGTATAAGTACTTGGGGTGGGGGGAAGGGATACATGGGAAATGGGAAGGGAACCATGTTTCATTGCCACCAAGGTCGGTGGCTTATCATCCGGACGCGGGATGCCGGACGCGGGATTTATGGGCGGCGGAGTATTTCGGCGCAATGTGGGCGAGCCGACGCTGTTCGGTGCTATGATACTATGACACACTATGATATGCTATGATACTATGACACACTATGATATGCTATGATACTATGATACACTATGATATGCTATGATATAACATGATATGACATAAATTCTATTTTCTATGTCTATGAAAAGAAATGTTTTTTTTTCTAAAAAGGAAAAACAAGCATGCATGGTATCCAGCCAAAAGGGCATTCACATGTACAGGTTATCCTCTTATCTCATCACATGTTCTATGATCCCATGGTATCGTCGTTCATACTTATGTTCCTGTTTGTATTATTTTTCATGCTTTACATACTCAGTACATTGCTCGTACTGACGCCCCTTTTGTGGGCGCTGCGTTTCATGCCGCGCAGGTGCACCAGATGAGTAGAAGCCATTACAGAAGACGTTCCAGCGGATTGGCGAGCTCCATTTCATTCCGGAGTTTTGCCGAGTCAGAACACTATGATATGGTTCCATGTTCTATGCTAGAGACTTTGCAGACAGTGTCATAGGTATAGTACGTTGGTCTGTAAGCGGCTCCATAAGCCGATGTGTTGTTATAGGTTGTATTACAGATTTCGCGTGATTATAGATACCGTTGGGCATACAGAAAGCGGAAAGCATACTTGTTTCCTGAAGAAGTTCTGTTGTGTATTCATGCTATGATCAAGGGCCCAATATGAAAATGAGTGTTACGATAGACAGAGGGTTCGCTCGGCTCCGAATATGGGGACGGGTGCCCGTCACACCCTAGTAAGATCGGGGTGTGACAAGAAGAGTCTGAACTAAAGGTAAAGAAATGACACGGGATAATACGCCTAAAGTGTTACAAGTTGGATTATGGGAAATTGTGAAATGATTTAAGCGAGACGATTAGAACAAGCTGGTTACTGGATGACGGTGAATTTATATGTCAAATCAAAAAATCTTTCAGAATTATACCAGTTAACAATAGACAGATCACAGAGCAGCTACGTAAAGTTATAATATGAGGGAACTCCAGCGCTACTTGATAGCCGGCTCTAAAGATCGATATTAAGAGCTAAAAGCAAAGTGACAATTAAAAAAAATCTTTTAAAAAGAAAGCTGAGAATTGATACGTGATGCTGAAGATTCCAGAATATGGACTGTAACAGCAGAGCAATGTAAGATTATTGAAGTAAATAATGTTACACCTTGGGAAATTTCGTTTTATTCGTGGAGTCTGCGAAGGGTCTACAGTTTACCAGAGGATTATGAAATTCTCAAAAATTATGAAGCCTTTAATGAATCAACGAGGGACACCTATGACAGGACATCTCAGATTGAATTTATCCAGACTCTACAGATGTGAATCAATACCATTTTCATGGTCTTATGGAAGAAAGGAAGTGGGAGAGATTCACAAACCATTGAGCAAGAAAAAGGATCGACGAGTCCGAGTATCAAGGAGGATCATATCAGGAAAGTGACTCACTTATTAAAATGATGACTCTAAGAAGGAGGTACGCTGTTGTTATATCTCGCATTTTGTACGTCGAAATATTTTTGAGCTGGATTGCGACGAGTTAAGAGCAAGGCTACTTTTTGATTTCGTGTTAAGGCATAAGTCGCTTGTGACTTTATGGGATGGAAATATTAAGGAAAATTTGGGGTTAAAAGTGGAATTATGAAAATTAGTATTTCATGAAATATGGGACCAAAAGTGAATTATGGGGAGTTAGACATTTCATAAAATTTGGGGCCAAAAGTGAAGGTATGGAAATGTGAATTCATGAAAAAAATGGGGTGTGGCCATGCACATGACTTGTGGGCCATGAGCCACATGGTTGTTTAGTATAAGCTTATGGAGGGTGACTAATTAATCATCCTAACACTTAAGAAAATTGGAGAAATTTCAAGAAGCATGGAGAAGAGAAGGGAGGAGATATTCGGCCATGCTTGCCGAATTCCATGTCCAAGAAATGATCATCAAGGAATTATTTTCTTCAAGCTTTTCCACTAAGTGAGAGGTCCTCTACACTATGGAGTAATTGTTGAAGCAAGAAAAACATTCCTTCTTACAAAAACAAGCTAGCCGAGTGAAGAACAAGAGTGAGAGGTAAGGTTCAATCTCATTTTTCATGTGTTGTGGATGATTTGTACATGTTGTGAGATGTAGAAATGAAAGAAGTTCATGAAAACATGGTGTTGTGTGTATGGCCGTGTGTAATGTGGGCAGGCCGTGTGTGTGTGGTTGTGTGGAAGTAAGGAATTAATTGTATTTAGCATGTTTGGGTGTTGTTATAATGTGTGAAAATGGATAAAAATCATGAAGGTTGTGGGTTAGTGGTCATGGCCGAATATAGGTTGTATTGTTTGGCAAGGAATGAACAAATTTTATTTAGTATAATTTGATTGTTGTATTGTGAGTTCTATGATGGGAAAATGAAGTCTTAAGGATCCAAGATTAAAGTTGTAATCGTATGAGCCGTTTGGAAGTTAATGTGACTATAATATGCTTTCTTGAATTCATGGAAATAATGTTGTAAACATGCGGATTGTCGACATAGTTTATGAATTTAGAAGAAAGAATTGTGTTGGTGATGTTTTTGTTGGATTGGAATGATTTCGGGTAAGGTTGGGCATTGGATTGGCTTGTTTGGAATATTGTGCGGATTGTTGGAAATGTTCTTGAATCGTGGTTGAAAGGCTTTGGATTGTTATTTGAATATGCGATCATTCATATTAGTTTGGATATATGTAGTTGAATTGAGTATATATGAAATGTCGTCGAATCGTGTAGTAAGGAATTATTAATGTTTGGATGCATTTTGAACCACTTATGGATATTGTTAGAGTATGGTTGTTGGCTTGGTTGTTGTTGATTGGCCGAGTTAAAAATCTCGGGGATGTTGTATGTATAGGGGAGATGCTGCCCAAATTTTTGTAGCCAATTCAATTCTTAAAACCTTATGATTAATATTTGGTAAATATGACCAAATGTAGATTTTGGACGAAACGGGACTTGAAGTTGGACGAGCATAAAGGACGAATAAGGTATGTAAAGCTTCACCTTTTGTTCTCTTGGCATGTCTTAGGCATAATAGGTGTGGATATGAGCCTCGAGGACGATTCTACTCCTAGAAATCCGAGTTTGAATTTGGCCCTTTTTCATTCAATAGAATTGAATTAAGAAACTCATGTTTTGTTCAAATGACCATTTAAGCATCTAAAACTTGTCCAAATGGAATTAGATGGTCTTGAATCTTTCGTACATGACTCTATCAGGCCAATGATCACAATTTGGGTACGCCGCCTCTACTTGACCGAGGGGGGCCCACGCAGCCCAAGAGTTCCTTAAAGGACGCTTTTGGCTATTGTCTTGATTACTAAAAGATAATTGTTTTGACTGTTCCGTTGAGTTGTATGATATATTTTAACGCGTAAAATGACTGCAGCTGTTCATAACTTTCATTTACTAATTCCGATCAACCTGAAACTTGCTTATGCACTTTTGAATGTCGGTAAACACATTTGGTCCTCGAGTTCGGAAAGTAGTCTGGTTATTTATCCGTTATATGCATATGGTTCCCTCACTACTACTCGCTCGTGCAAGCGTAATATGTCTTTCACCGAGTCCCGGCCGGCACGTACTCGTGCACACTTCTGCATTGTTCACCGAGTCCCTCACTAGAGGGCCGGGTACGCTATACATGTATATATATATGATGATGTGATGATGGAGACGGCGGCCAGGATGGCATACCGAGTCCCTTGCTAGCAGGGCCGGGTACGTTATTCACCGAGTCCCTCGCTAGAGGGCCGGGTATGGTATGTATATATATATATCTGCATGCATACATGATTATGATATGATTTACTCACCGAGTCCCTCGTTAGAGGGCCGGGTACGGTATAAATATATATGTACGGTAATATGATGATACGATTATGATATGATTTTATCTATCGGTATGTGTATATGTACGATAAATGTTTTCCAAAAGGCAAGTCTTATGATTTTTCCGTACTCCTTATTTCAGTATGATCCCGCTTATTACATTTCATGCTTTACATACTCAGTACATATTCCGTACTGACCCCCTTTCTTCGGGGTCGCGTTTCATGCCGCGCGGTACACCTAGATGAGTGGAAGACATTAGCGAGAAGATGTTCCGGCGGGATTGGCGAGCTCCGGTTGCTCGGAGGTTGCCAAGTCAAAGTATTATGTTATAGTATCATGTTCGTGTTAGAGACTTTGCGTACGTTGTTGTGGGTATAAGATGTCGGTTATGTAAGCGGCTATGTAAGCCGATGAATTATTATGCATTGTATTATAAGTGCTATATGTTTTTATGTGTTACAGATTTTCATTGATTCGGGAAAGGAAAAAAAAGTATACTATTCTCCGAGAAATTTTCATTATGTAATTGTGTCATGGCTTGATGGTAAGCGTGATCATGAGTATTATGTGAGTCAGCGGGTTCGCTCGGCTCTAAATAAGGGTCGGGTGCCCATCACTCCCTAACGGAAATTAGGGTGTGACAAATTGGTATCAGAGCGGTCCGTCTTGGGGGTTGTCTGCAAAGTCGTGTCCCGGTAGTCCTCGTTTATGGTGTGAAGCGCGCCACATCTATAAACGGGAGGCTACGGGCATCTAGGATGGTTACTCTCTTCTTTGACATCTTAGATCGTGTCGTAGAGCCAAGTTATAGGAAATAAGATTCCCGCACTAATCTTTGATTTCGGTAGAAGAATGGTGTCGACGGAAGAAAGTGACAGCGATATTGGAAGCCATAAAGCATGAAGGTAAACAACGGTACGAAAGATACATGTCGGGTAAGATATGGAAGTATGATTGAAATACAAGTTGAGATCGAAAGGAGAAGTAAGTAAGAAAGTGTAACAGGTGCAGTTTGAGCTGGGCCTTGGTATGTTCACTATTTTTGTACTGTCAATGATGTTGGGAGCCCTGTGGGGCTGCGATATGATGCGATATGCATATATATATGTTGGCCCTGTGAGGCATTGCTGGTATTTCACATTTGTGTACGAGTTTTGAGATAATGTAACGATTCAGAGGAAACTCTGCCGAAATTCTTCCAGGAATAAAGAAAGAATGAGATGTAGATTTGTGATATACCTGGAAACGGGTCGCGCCGATAGTGATGATAAAGTTTTGACTAAGGAAGTTAGTCGCTAGATTGAGGATAAGGATAATTAGAAGTTCAATATCGACACGGTGAAAAGAATTGGGAAAAAGCTTTGTAGTCCTAAGAGATGATTCAAGCTGGTAAATTTTGACGAAATGTTAATTTAGGGCACTGACTGAACTGATAAGCAGGGGCGAATTATGACGCGCTTACGGTTAATAGCAGTAGTGGTACGATTTAAGACAAGAGCGCAGGGGAAAAGAATTGCCACGGGCATGAAAGTATTAATAAGACAACTTGTGAAACAATACGGATAAAGTGGATCAGGAAAGGTAAAGGATTAAGAAGTGTTATATTATCAGATCGATTACGAATAGGATGTAATATGAATATAGCAAGGACTGTTGTGGAAATTAGTAAAGCCTAATTAGAAAGCGGCTAAAGCTATGATGTGGTCTACGTAGCTAGAATATAAAGGTAAGTGTGAAACGGAAAAGTGAACGATAGAGCGAATAAGTGAGACTTATCAGGTTCTGTAAGGAAAGCCTGGAATAAGGATTATATAACAGTGGAAACGATAGTGAGCGTGAGAAGAGACAGGGTAATCAGAGGGAGGAAATAAGAAGGGAGTGGGACAACAGTGTGATAATGGGCCGTGATATGTGTAGTCGAAGATACGAGTACTAAAGGTGATGGGACTGTGAAAGATTTGGTTGTAGAAAGGACGAGAAACAAGGTAAAATAAGAATAGAAATCCAAAGGCTGGTAACTGAGGATTTACAAGTAACGGTGGTCGGAGTGTGTTCATCGCCATCTAGAATTTGGAAGCCTAGAATGAAAGGTAACCATATCCACAGGTGAAAAGCGGATACCGAGGGCCAAAGGAGGGGTAAAATAGTAATTATGCTATAAGAGCGCTTCGAAGTCCGTCAAGACTTCGACTTACTCTAGATTACGTAACGGAGGTCATGCGGTGAGGTGGACGCGATTATACCAGCGTTAAAGCATCGTAATTCATCGGAGTTCCAAAGTTAAGCGTGCTGAGGCGAGAGCAATTCTAGGATGGGTGACCCCCTTGGGAAGTTTTCGGAAAGTTTTATAAATTCGGACGCAAGGAGCAAATGCGAAGTTAGAGTAACCTAAGAGAAATTTGAGTCGGGGGAGTGGTCAAAGACCTCAAGAGGTCGCGCAGAACGGAGCGAATTAGACCGATAAAGAGGAAGAAAGTGCTTTGCAGTCCCAGAATTGGAGTGAGTTGGAATAGTGTATGGAGACATTTTGTAAGTAAGATAGTAGGGACTATATGTGTGCGTAAGTACGCACAGGATATCCTGTACATGGTTAGATCAGCGGATAAATGTATTCCGGCAATCAACATGGCGGTACATGGAAGATAGTAATTGGACAAGGCAACGTAGTTCAAGGGAGAAGAAAACTATAGATGGCACGGATGTTATAAGGCAAGCTGATGTTGTTTTCACTAAAAGTTAGGCTGGGAAAGTGTTAATGCAACGATAGTGGAAAGGAAAGAAAGTGAGAAACTGAATGGCAAAGGGATCAAAATATCAAGATAAAAGCACCGCTTGATTAAGATTGAAAATACGAACTTAGGGCAAAGTAGAAATTGGGCGGTAGTATAAGTACACCCCTAAAGGGGGGAAGCGAGGGAGAGATACAAGTGTAAGACGAAAAAACAATCGACGCAACAATGTCCTGGATACGAATGCTTGGGCCGCAGGTGAAGTTCTTTGCTGAGACAAGCTAGGGAGATCGAAAAGCCTGTAGTAAAGGGATCGAAGTCAGGGTAATAATCGAGAGGGTGCTAAGAATCAATTGTAAGTATCCGGAGTAACGTGGTATTAGGAAATGGAGACTTAAGGAGAGAATACGACAAAGGAAAGTAACGAGTAGCTTACGGAGACATTGTGAAAGGTAGTATGGCTACACGGGAGCGAGAGGTGAAAATGTGAGCAATAGAGTGGTTGTTAGCGGAGAAATGGCATAAATCATATGACGACAATCGGTACCGACACTTAAAATTCTAGATTGACGAATAGGTATGCCTGAAGATATCATCCGTGAAGAACGTAACCAGATCCGACAAGAAGGGCAATCTTAGCCCGATATACACCGAATTCTATTACACCAATTGTAAGACAACAAGGTTGGGTGCTAAAGATGTAGCTTCCGTTAAGGCATCGCGGCAGAATAATAACAGAAAGAAAATGACTTGCGAACCCGAGGAGGAGATGAAAGAGAAATATGATTGGTAAGTGAAATCTCATGCTATGGTAATAAAGGAAACCCCCTCTGAAATCCTTAAGATCCTATACGACTAGTTGAACATTCGAGGACGAATGTTCCAAAGGGGGGAAGGATGTTATATCTCGCATTTTGTACGTCGAAATATTTTTGAGCTGGATTGCGACGAGTTAAGAGCAAGGCTACTTTTTGATTTCGTGTTAAGGCATAAGTCGTTTGTGACTTTATGGGATGGAAATATTAAGGAAAATTTGGGGTTAAAAGTGGAATTATGAAAATTAGTATTTCATGAAATATGGGACCAAAAGTGAATTATGGGGAGTTAGACATTTCATAAAATTTGGGGCCAAAAGTGAAGGTATGGAAATGTGAATTCATGAAAAAAATGGGGTGTGGCCATGCACATGACTTGTGGGCCATGAGCCACATGGTTGTTTAATATAAGCTTATGGAGGGTGACTAATTAATCATCCTAACACTTAAGAAAATTGGAGAAATTTCAAGAAGCATGGAGAAGAGAAGGGAGGAGATATTCGGCCATGCTTGGCCGAATTCCATGTCCAAGAAATGATCATCAAGGAATTATTTTCTTCAAGCTTTTCCACTAAGTGAGAGTTCCTCTACACTATGGAGTAATTGTTGAAGCAAGAAAAACATTCCTTCTTACAAAAACAAGCTAGCCGAGTGAAGAACAAGAGTGAGAGGTAAGGTTCAATCTCATTTTTCATGTGTTGTGATGATTTGTACATGTTGTGAGATGTAGAAATGAAAGAAGTTCATGAAAACATGGTGTTGTGTGTATGGCCGTGTGTAATGTGGGTGGCCGTGTGTGTGTGTGGTTGTGTGGAAGTAAGGAATTAATTGTATTTAGCATGTTTGGGTGTTGTTATAATGTGTGAAAATGGATAAAAATCATGAAGGTTGTGGGTTAGTGGTCATGGCCGAATATAGGTTGTATTGTTTGGCAAGGAATGAACAAATTTTATTTAGTATAATTTGATTGTTGTATTGTGAGTTCTATGATGGGAAAATGAAGTCTTAAGGATCCAAGATTAAAGTTGTAATCGTATGAGCCGTTTGGAAGTTAATGTGACTATAATATGCTTTCTTGAATTCATGGAAATAATGTTGTAAACATGCGGATTGTCGACATAGTTTATGAATTTAGAAGAAAGAATTGTGTTGGTGATGTTTTTGTTGGATTGGAATGATTTCGGGTAAGGTTGGGCATTGGATTGGCTTGTTTGGAATATTGTGCGGATTGTTGGAAATGTTCTTGAATCGTGGTTGAAAGGCTTTGGATTGTTATTTGAATATGCGATCATTCATATTAGTTTGGATATATGTAGTTGAATTGAGTATATATGAAATGTCGTCGAATCGTGTAGTAAGGAATTATTAATGTTTGGATGCATTTTGAACCACTTATGGATATTGTTAGAGTATGGTTGTTGGCTTGGTTGTTGTTGATTGGCCGAGTTAAAAATCTCGGGGATGTTGCCCAAATTTTTGTAGCCAATTCGAATTCTTAAAACCTTATGATTAATATTTGGTAAATATGACCAAATGTAGATTTTGGACGAAACGGGACTTGAAGTTGGACGAGCATAAAGGACGAATAAGGTATGTAAAGCTTCACCTTTTGTTCTCTTGGCATGTCTTAGGCATAATAGGTGTGGATATGAGCCTCGAGGACGATTCTACTCCTAGAAATCCGAGTTTGAATTTGGCCCTTTTTCATTCAATAGAATTGAATTAAGAAACTCATGTTTTGTTCAAATGATTATTTAAGCAGCTAAAACTTGTCCAAATGGAATTAGATGGTCTTGAATCCTTCGTACATGACTCTATCAGGACAATGATCACAATTTGGGTACGCCGCCTCTACTTGACCGAGGTGGGCCCACGCAGCCCAAGATTTCCTTAAAGGACGCTTTTGGCTATTGTCTTGATTACTAAAAGATAATTGTTTTTGACCGTTCCGTTGAGTTGTATGATATATTTTAACGCGTAAAATGACCGCAATTTGCAAATTGTTCATAACTTTCATTTACTAATTCCGATCAACTTTAAACTTGCTTATGCACTTTTGAATGTCGGTAAACACATTTGGTCCTCGAGTTCGGAAAGTAGTCTGGTTATTTATCCGTTATATGCATATGGTTCCCTCGCTACTCGCTCGTGCAAGCGTAATAGGTCTTTCACCGAGTCCGGGCGGGTACGTACTCGTGCACACTTCTGCATTGTTCACCGAGTCCCTCACTGTAGGGCCGGGTACGCTATACATGTATATATATATATATGATGATGTGATGATGGAGACGGCGGCCGGATGGCATACCGAGTCCACTCGCTAGCGGCCGGGTACGTTATTCACCGAGTCCCCGCCCCAGGGGCGGGTATGGTATGTATATATATATATGCGTATGCATACATGATTATGATATGATTTACTCACCGAGTCCCTCGTTAGAGGGCCGGGTACGGTATAAATATATATGTACGGTAATATGATGATATGATTTTATCTATCGGTATGTGTATATGTACGATAAATGTTTTCCAAAAGGCAAGTCTTATGATTTTTCCGTACTCCTTATTTCAGTATGATCCCGCTTATTACATTTCATGCTTTACATACTCGGTACATATTCCGTGCCGACCCCCTTTCTTCGGGGGTCGCGTTTCATGCCGCGCGAGGTACACCCGGATGAGTTGAAGACATTAGCGAAGATGTTCCGGCGGGATTGGCGAGCTCCGGTTGCTCGAGTCTTTGCCAAGTCAAAGTATTATGTTATAGTATCATGTTCGTGTTAGAGACTTTGTAGACAAGGTTTGTGGGTATAAGATGTCGGTTATGTAAGTCGGCTATGTAAGCGATGAATTATTATGCATTGTATTATAAGTGCTATATGTTTTTATGTGTTCTGATTTTCATTGATTCGGGAAAGGAAAAAAAAAAAGTATACTATTCTCCGAGAAATTTTCATTATGTAATTGTGTCATGGCTTGATGGTAAGCGTGATCATGAGTATTATGTGAGTCGGCGGGTTCGCTCGCTCTAAATAAGTGGTCGGGTGCCCATCACTCCCTAACGGAAATTAGGGTGTGACAGTTGTGGACTATGTGACCTAAATAAAGAATGGAAGTAGACCTATAAGAATTAGAAGAGAGGACAAAAGGAACCAATATGCGATGGTAAACCTAACTAAGGGAAAGACAACTTCTATTCTACATTATTGCTGGAAAGACGACTCCAAAACAAGAAAGACTCGACCTACGCTTCAAACATAGATGGATATAGTAAGTTGCAGTCAATTACGAAGGTAGCTAAATTATGACCACTTTCTTTGGAAATTAAATAATAACTGATGTCAGGTGAAGAATAGTATTCAGTTAAGCAAGGAGAGGCACGACATGATTGAAGAGTAACTGATTCATCATAAGATCACCATAACCAGTAGACTTATATAGGACTAGTTTAACATTCGAGGACGAATGTTCTAAAGGGGGGAAGGATGTTACATCCCGCATTTTCATGCGTTGGAAAGCGTGCGAGTTAAATGACATTAGTAACAGAAGGGAAGTTATCCCCCAAGCTTATAGGTGGTTAAAGTGATGGTACAGATGTATCGTAAGGATTAGAAGTTAAACAATCGAGGAAAATAAGATTCGTCGAGGTTCGAAATTTATTTGAATGGAATACGGTCCAAGCTATAATATCCCGTATAATGGACCAGGAAATTGAACCGTCTAACATGAGCAAATTTACCCGAGCCTGGAGAATTTGATTATAACCAAGGATGAAAATCAAGAGTTTGGTGTACATTGAATGAAGTCCCGAAATGATTTAAGATGGAAGAGTGTGACGACGATGATTGAAAATAATATTTTGTGTGGTGCAAACAGGGATATGGGCTAGTGCTATATCACATGAATATAATAATGAGCATATGAAGTATGTTAAAAATAGGTACCATTTAAGTGAATTGAGACCAAGAACTTAACTATGTGTATAATTGAATAAGTGGTGAGATCGTAGTGGAAGCAAATAAATTATTTATTGTTGGATAAGTATTGAATGGATACAACTAGATGATCACGTACAGGTGGCATGAAATGAGTATGGATGGATTCAATAAGTTGATAATGACACATGAGTGTCAAGTACACGTGTAAGCACAAAAAGGATGCATTTAAGTCTCTTTCTCAATATTTTAATATTCAATCATAGGGAATATGTGTATGTATATATTTTTTGCAATATCAAGGAGAGGAGCTACGTTTTATTCTCTTAATATTCAGCAAGGTGAAGTCAAATTTTAAGGAAGAAACGTATGGTTCTTCTAAAGAACGATATTCGGGGTTTGCTCAATACTTCGAGCTCATTGTTCCGTTTTGTCGCGTTGTTTAATCAAGGATTTGTTGAAGTGAAGTAAGGTGGAGGAAGAGTAATTATTGGCATATAAGGTAAGAAATCCTCTCTCCTAGATGTATTTGAGTTATCCAAGTCGTATCTACGTTGCTAGATGAAAGAATTACGAAAACTAAATCGAAAATCGGATAAATTGTTGTTGTTATCATGTGGGCTGTTTGGTGGCTTTTATGAATTGTTTTGTGGGCTGGAATATCGTGGGATTGGCTGTAGTTGTTGTCGTTGTGTTCGTTGTTATACTATGTATATATGAAAATAAAGAAGGGTATACAAGCATTGGTATACGAATGTGTATTGGGCTGTTTTGGAAGTGATTTAAGAATAGATTTAATTCTAGTTTGATATGAAATTGTTGGTATTGTCATTGTTGGTATTTTAATTGATGTTTTGACTGAATTGGAATCTCGAGGATTGTTAAGTTTTCAGGGGAAATGCTGCCCGAATTTTGTTAAGTAACGTGCTAGGTTAGACTATGGATTCTAAGTGTACTATAGTTAATACTTGGTATCAATATTGTTGTTGATAAATATATCAAGTGAGGTATGACGTCCTCTCCTATAGTTGCAAGATTAAATCATATAAGCGATGTAATATGTTTTCATGTTAGAACTCACGGGACGGTGCTCGAAAGCCATGAGTTCAATTATTTGAATTTGTAGAGCCCAAATTTGTATAGGCTATAGCCGGGCTGCTCTTATTGTAATTAAATTTCTGAATATGATGTTGAGCCAATGTGTACATAGCCTAGTTGTATTATTGTTGTTATGAAGTTTTGGAGGAGGAAGGGCAAGGTGAAACGCCGAATAGTTGTCATATAGCGAGCTCGTGGCTCGTCGTATTGCCCATATGCTGTCTTGTTGGTTGTGCTTGATTACTGTCACACCCCGACCTCACTAGGGTGTGATGGGCACCCGACTCTCCTCGGAGTCGAGCGAACCCTTAAACATTCGCATAATAAAACCTGCCATTTCATTCGCATAATAAAACCTGCCATTTCGAAAATTTCTTAAAACGTGAAACTTTTCAAACAACAATCGTTATCTGGAAATACGAACTCTTTTAACATTTACAATCTATTCGCACTTCCCGACACACTATCCACAGGACACTGTCTGCAAAGTCTCTAACATATGCTGAAAACCATGACACGAACACTTTGACCCGGCAACACTCCGAACTGAGGTGGAGCTCGCCAATCCCGCGGGGACAACTTCTAGCAAGTCTTTGCTTCATCCGGGTGTACCGCGTGGTATGAAACGCAGCCCGAAGAAGGAGGGTCGACGTGAATATGTGCGAGTATGTAAAGCACTTACTAAAGCGTAAATCGAGAAAAGTGCAACGGAAAGCAAGTTTAGGCTACCCGACATGAAGTAAATATTTAAATAAAATAGTCCCTTCGGACGGCGCGCTTCCGGCCTAACAATAATGGTGGCCCTTTCGGCATTGCCGCTTCCGGCATCATGATAATGAGGATAACAATAATAATAATAATAATAATAATAATAGTAATAATAATAATATTAATCCCTTCGGTGTCTGTTCCGACATACGTCTATCCCGGCCCATCGGACATGCCGGCCCGGAATAAAATGATGGCCCCGGGCATGCCGTCCAACATGCGTCTATCCGGCCCCATGGACATGCCGGCCCCGGCATCCTAGCCCTTGGGCATGTCACTCGCGCATACGGCTACCCCGGCCCCATCGGGCATGCCACCGCGACATAATACTAATCCTAGCCCCTTCGGGCATATTAATAATAGTAATAATAATAGTAAAATATCGCACCCCTTCGGAGTGGTTTCTAAAAAGTTTTATAAAATATCACACTCCCAAATTCGGGAGTGGTTTTGTACGCACCCTTCCCGTGAGTGGTTTTAGAAAAGCCTTAGAAAATAATATATCACACTTTCCCGGTGGTTTTAAGAAAGCTTTAGAAAATAATACATCACACCCCTTCGGAGCGGTTTTGAAAAGTTTAAATAATAAAATATCACACTCCCTTCGGAGTGGTTTTGAAAGGTTTTATAAATTATCACTTAATGGAGTCATCTATGAAGTTTCAAGGCAATTCGATCACATTCCCACGCAAGTTACGGACGTTTGAACATTTTCCAACAAAATATAAAGATTCTAGTTCAATCGCACCGAATGAATAGTGCCCAATTTCGAATCGACTTTCGATGAGCGAATAACCCCCGAGGCTCAAATTCAAGCCTAGTATACCTAGGACATGCCAAAAGAAGGAGAGGGATAGCTTCACATACCTTTCGGGCGTCTTATGCTCGTTCGATCTCGAATCCCGTTTCGCCCAGAATTTGCAAATGGTCATGTTTACCAATTGTCAATAGTAGACTTTTGCTTTCAAATCTTCCATTCTTCATTTGTTTACAAAAAATTTGGGCAAAGATCTCCTCTCGTAAATACACCGTCCCGAGAATTATGGCTCGGCCCAAATCAACAATAACCAAACCAACAATCACAATGACAACATCCATAATCAATTCATAACGCATTCTAAGCAATTCGCGCAATATTTCAAGACAATCCAACAATATGCTATATGATCCGAAATCTTCCAACTTAATGAATACAACGATAATGCATTTCTTTCTTTCCAATTCTCATACTACGTCAACAATTCCATTCTTTTCCATATTAGCTTCATAAATATAAGAGAACACATTAGAGTCATATTAACTTTCAAAACAGCCTACAACCATTGAAACTTCAATTTGGATCATCAACCTTTATTTTTATCACATAATCCACAACAAACAACAACCAAATTGCTACATTAAATTACTTCACCAAGCTCCACCGAAAACAGCCCTTACACGGCCAACTCCAACATACACAATCTCATGACTTTTATTCATTCTCTACACATTACGACATGCTCAAAACGTCCACAACAATACTAACCAAACACTAAATAAAATTTGTTCAACATGCCTTCACCAACAAGCATGCTCACGGCTTCACTACATATTCCATAGCTTCAAGAACTTCATTCATTTCTACATACCACAACATGCATATACACCTATAAAACGTTGAAAGAAGATTGAATCTCACCTCTTCCTCTTCTACTCTTTCTCTCGCTAGGAGTAGTCATGGCAAGGGAGAGTGTTTTTCTTGCTTCAACAATTATTCCACGTCGACGAGGGCCTTTCTAATTAGTAGGAAAACATGAAGAAAGAAATTCTCCATGATCACCTCAAGGGGGCTGGTTCGGCCAGCCCCTTGTCCGTCCTTGCTTCTCTCCTTTTTCTTGTTCTTTCTTATTCTTTCTCTCTTGTTTCTTCCATGATGAACACTCCCCTCTCTTATATATATATATAAATATCACATGACCATGCACATGCCTCATCTTTATTTCCAATTTCTCTAGAGTTTTCTTGATTTTTCTTTCTTTTTCTTGAAACTAATCCACCTTATAATTTAGCACATGGAAATTAATTAACTAAATGGGCTTGGCCATGTAGTTGGCCGGCCACCCCATCTCTTTTGGGCCTAATTTTCCTCTTATTCCTTTAAGCCCAATCAGTGGAAATTCTTGTCTTGTAATTCCCGAAACAAATTTCCAAAATTCCAATTTTGCCCTTGGCCTTTCTCCGTATTTCCACACCATTACTTTTCATGAACAACACACGTATGTCTTAATTCCAACCAACATATAACCTTATTCTTTACAAATCGAAATTATTTCGCATTTTCCGAATATGCAAAAATGCGGATGTAACAATTACAAGTTGGTGATGCTTGTGTTACTATCATTATCTTGTAGATAAAGTCTTAAAAGGGGCTAATCCATCATAATTGTTTCGAGGTCGTAAATCAAGGTATGTAAAGCCTATTCCTTCTTTCTTTTGGCATGTCCTAGACGTAAGTAAAGTACGATATGAGCTTTGGGGTAATTCTATTCACTAGTTCCGAGCATGAGTTATGATTCTTATTCACTTCTTGAAGTTAGAACTCTTAGAATAGTCGATCTACTTCCCTCGAGTCTTTTACATGATTGGATAGTAAGTGATGCATCTATTCTTAAAAGGTTCTATAATGACTAACGGCTTTAACTTTCATAAGCTGTTTCGTATTAATTTGATACATGTCTATGATTCCGGAGGCTCTATTTGATATAGCTCATAGTGACATTCAAAGAGTACTTAATATGACTATCGCCTTTGATACTCGAAGTGTAAGTTTATTCTATTTATTCTATTGAGTCTCGGATGATGATTTAATTTGCATATGGTTGCTCACTACTGCGCTCGTGCATACCGTTATTACATCTTTCACCGTGTCCCCGTGCGGGGTATGTTATCACGCACATTTTACTACATTATCCACCGAGTCCCTCACTGTAGGCCGGGTACGCTATATGATGATATAATGATATGATGATACGATGATATGATATGGCACCGAGTCCCATGATGGGCCGGGTACGGTATACGCGTACCGACTTTATTCAATTTGAGTTCCATATTGGGCCGGGTACGGTATATGATAATGATATGCATGATTTCATTCGTAAGGTACGTGCACGGTGACTTCTTGACTAATATACTTGTCTCCTGGAATCCCTACTTCGCTTATGATCTTTCTTATTGTATTTCATGCTTTATATACTCGGTGCATATCTCGTACGACCCCGCTTTCCTTCGGGGTTGCGTTTTATGCCGCCGGCAGTACGTACGCTCATTTTGGTGATCCGCCGGCTTAGGATATCTATTCGCCTATCTTGGAGTGCTCCCTTGTCCCGGAGCCTAGTTTTTTGGTACAGATCCTTTTGTTGTATATAAGTGTTTATCCAGGGGTACGGCGGGGCCCTATCCCGTCATATGATACTGTTGTTACTCTTAGAGGTCTGTAGACATATGTGTGGGTTGTATATAGATGTTGTTCAGCTGTGTTAGCATGACTTATACTTTGGAACGTTCCCATTCGTAGTGGCAGCCTTGTCGGCTTGCGTATATATATTTTGGGATGTTGTATGTAGTGGCAGCCTTGTCGGCTTGCGTATATATAGTTGGGATGTTCCCCTGCGCGCACGGGCCTCGATTGTGTATGCGGTGTTATCTTTGATTTGTTGTAACTCCCTCGGGAGTCGAGCTACCTTGTTATATATGTGACGGGTTTCCGAGACGACGTTTTGTTTTTATAAGTTTCATATTATGTTCGGTTTCGGATCGATTATAGTTAACGTGTGTGTATACGAGTTGTCTAACTCGGCACTAGTCTCCGGCCTATGGAGTTGGGTCGTGACGGCGGGTCCTCGTCCGACTTTGGACCCGGGGGCACTCGGGAGGGTTCGAACTAATAAAATCATAAGCTCTAGCAGCGACTGATTTATCACCATAACTCGTGCCCCGCCGCTATGTCACGACCTAACGGAAGGCCATGATGGGCCGGGCTTCTTACCGAGCACCTAAGAACATATATCTCATAATCTTTCCTAGGTGGACCGCATGGGTATTGTAATCTTTAAAGCATGTATGACCAGACAACGACACATTTCTATATAATCGTCAATAACTATGTCCATAAACATAGGCCAACAAGGCTACCGAAATATAACACAACAATATGAACTGATAACGATATGGGACTTCTAACTATATACATCTGCCTACGAGCTTCTATATAGAGTACAGGAATCCATAAAGATGGGGCAGGACTCCGCCGTACCCAAGTATGTATATACAGAAGAGTAGTACCAAAAGACTGCAGCTCCGGAACAACTGGAGTGTTTCTGAGACTCCACCGATGAAGCTCCTAAGGATCAGATCCTTCTACCTGTCTACCTGCGGGTATGAACACAGCGTCCAGAAGAAGGGACGTCGGTATGAACAATGTACTGAGTATGTAAGGCATGAATAACAACATAACAAGAACTATGGAGCATAACGTGGAATAAGGAAATAACTTGTACATCTTCTCGCCTCTTAAGGCGATACCATGCATACTTAGCCTTTTAAAGAAAATGTTTTTCATCCATATATAACATTATAGTACTACGAACGTACAACCCGATCCATATATATGTATTGTGTTGCTACGAAACGTGCGACCCGATCCATATATCATATCATCAACATATATGTATGTATTACCGTAATGAATGAGGTGTCAATAAAATGGTTAAAGGAATTATGTGACCGCCGATAACAAGGAGAAGGTTAGGGAATCGCCAGATTACCCAAGGACAACAAATTGAAGTTAGAAGACAATGGTTGGGTGAAAGATGCAAAGATGCGATCATAAAGAAAATTGAGAAAAACTTGAGATATATATACTATATATGTGTGCACAAGTTGACGTATCATAAAGGAAGATGAAGACTCGACGAAAGAAGAAAGGAAAGGGTGTACTTTGTGAGGATTTCATGATAAGAACAAGAACCGACGAACACAGTAGGAGTATGATGCATAGCTGTGATAAACAAGTAGTTAAGAAGAAATACGGACAAAAGGAGCTAAGCTAATGAAAGGACGAGTCGTGGTAATGGATGGTGTGGAATAGTGTAGTATAGACATAAATTGGAATTGGAAACCTAGGACAAGAAGAATTTCAAGGATATTAAGAAGATAATCGTGGATAAAGACTAGATTAAATGAGCATGGCATAGTCGGACGCTCCGTAAAAAGGCCTAATGAATTCGATGTCCCCATTAACCCATTAGCCCGAGGAACTACTAGCAATGAAAAGGTAGAAATGAAGAGACAATAAAGAAGGCATGCCGAATTGGATCTCGATATATATAAGCATTTTGATTTGATACGTTAACTCAACTAGCAAAAAGGAAAACAAGTTAAACCGTACGATGAAAAGAGCTGCGGCATTATATGGAATAGAGGAGTTGAAGGATAAGCTAAGGTCGCCGTATGACTATCAAAGACGGTTAACACTCAAAGGTTACGATATATGAGAACATCCTCTAAAAGGAGGGAAGAACAGATTCAGTTCTACGATGAGCTACAATATTCCGAAGCTCTAAAGAGGGAAATATATTGGATTGAAGGAGTTAGATCTTGAGATGAACCAATATATCAAGAATGCGCTAAACAAAAGTAGAAGGACTAAATGCAAGTATATTAGGAGAAAAATGTGAAAAAGGAGGCATGACAAGATGATGAAGGTTTAGTGAATCAAAGAGAATAAGTTTCGTCAACACGATACATTGTATTCCGGAATATGACTCGAGTCATTCACGCCGAATTTTTTTTAGATACATTTAGATATGCAGTAAAGTACTCCAAGGGGTAGCAGAAGGAGTGAGAAAGGCCGCATGTGACCAGGGATAAGTATAAGGGACAATCGGGATTAAAAAAAAAAACTTGTAGCACTAGAAAAGATGAAAGCTTTAAAAGGGGAATACTTATATGGGGTTCAATAGTCTTCAAAGGAAAAGAAAGATAGTGTGCCTATGGATAGCAAGACGGCTGATACTGTGCATATCCCGTGTTTTGCACATTCGGGAAAAAATCGGACATAGATGTGACTTACGGTAAGTAGACGAAATCTTGGTTATTTAGCATATAAGTTATCTATGAGGGGTATGGACGCGGAAGTATCGAGAGAGCTGGGGGCAAAAAATTGGAATTTTGAAAATTTGTTTCGGGAATTGCAAAATACGATTCCACGAATTGGGCTCAATTAAATAAGAAAAATGAGGCCCAACAGGGGGGTGGCCGACGAGGCACGGTGGCCCCGAGCCCAATGGAATTAAAATCCGTGGTTAAAATAAACCGTATTATTCTCACAAAGTTCCAAGAAATTTCAAGAAAAAAAAGAACTTGGAAAGCAACCAAGCAACCCGTTCGCCAACAAAGAAAAAAAAAGAAAATTTCCAAGCCTTCAACTTTGATCCAAAAATCTCTTCCTTCTCGAATTTTTAACAAGTTTAAGGCGCTCTTCGACATGGTATAAGTAGTTAAGCAAGAAAACCGTTTGCGGAGAAAGTGAAAAGTGAAGAAAAGGTGAGATTTCTATCCTTTTATGTTATGGAAGAAGTTGTATATGTTATGGTGGTTAGAATTGAACAAAATTATGGAATCGTTGTGTGTGCATAGCCGTGTAAAGGTACGTGCGAGTCAGGTCATGTAGTATCTTGCTTCAGTGGAGACGGATTGAATTTATTTTTAGCCAGACACTGCGTCATGCGTTTCTATGAATAAATGAAAGAGAATGGTTTAAGTTGGCATGAAAATCCATTGTTAAAGTTGTCAGAGGAATTACGTGATGCTATTCTAGTTTTATGTTAACATGGAAATGAAATTGTAAGATGCGATTATGATGATTGTTGATGAAATTGAAAGATGGAAATATGCTATGAATATGCATGCTAAAGATTAAAAGTTTTGGATGTGTTATGGCCTTGTTGGAAAGTTTGCATATGTAGTATATGTTGCGAATATTTTGTAGAAATGATATGAAGTGTTTCAATTGTATTTGAATGGTTTTGGATTAGTAAATGGATATAAGAATGTTGACATGAAGTTGGAAAGGTGAAGTCGGAATGGAAGCCATAGTATTATGTTGGAAAGAAGATTAGTTGTATTATCTTGTGATTTGTAGTGATTGTTGTTATTGTTGGTGTTGTTGATGTTGTTGTTGGATTGGTTGTTGTGTCATTTAAACCGAGTTTAATGCTCGGGATGTTGAATTTATAGGGGAAATGCTGCCGAAATTTCGGTAAACAAATATGGAGTTAAACTTGGAGTTCTTAAAAAGCTTGTAACTTATTTGGTAACTATGACCAAG
>NW_026727896.1:0-30633 GCF_029784015.1 Lycium ferocissimum | reverse complement strand
GGTGCGATATATTATTTTCTAAGGCTTTTCTAAAACCACTCCGAAGGGGTGCGTACAAAACCACTCCGAAGGGAGTGTGATATTTTATAAAACTTTTTAAAAACCACTCCGAAGGGGGTGCGATATTTTATTATTATTACTAATATTAATAGGCCCGAAGGGGCTAGGATTAGTATTATGTCGCGAGTGGCATGCCCGATGGGGCCAGGGTAGCCGTATGCCGCGAGTGACATGCCCGAAGGGGCTAGGATTATGTCGGGGCCGACATGTCCGATGGGGCCGGGATAGACGTATGTTGGACCGGCATGCCGAAGGGGCCATCGTTTTACATCGGGGCCGGCGTGTCCGATGGGGCCGGGATAGACGTATCTTTGGACCGGCACACCCGAAGGGGCCGTTATTATTATTATTACTATTATTATTATTATTAGTATTATTATTATTATTATTATTATTATCGTCATTATCATTATGCCGGAAGCGGCAATGCCGAAAGGGCCATCATTATTCTGCTATGGGAAGCGGCCGTCGAAGGGACTATTTTATTTAAATATTTAATTCATGTCGGGTAACCTAAACTTGCTTTCATTTGTATTTTTCTGATTTACGCTTACGTAATGCTTTACATACTCGGTACATATCCGTCTTGACCCTCCTTCTTCGGGGGGCTGCGTTTTCATGCCACGCGGTACACCCGGATGAAGAGAAGACTTGCTAAGTTGTCCCCGCGGGATTGGCGAGCTCCACCACGGTTCGGAGTGTTGCCGAGTCAAAGTGTTCGTGTCGTGGTTGTTAGCATATGTTAGAGACTTTGCAGACAGTGTCCTGTGGATGGTGCGTCGGGAAGTGCGAATAACTTGTAAATGTTAAAAGAGTTTGTAATTCCAGATAATGATTATTGTTTGAAAAGTTTCATGTTTTCTTAAAGATTTTCGAAATGACAGGTTTTAGTAACGCGAACGTTTAAGGGTTCGCTCGACTCTGAGGAGGGTCGGGTGCCCATCACACCCCAGTAAGGTCGGGGTGTGACAAATGGTACACGTACTCGGCCCCTCTGGGCTCGATACATACATATATACATATACATCACATGGGGGTATCGTGCCCTTAACATAGCTAGTCATCATCATAACACGTACATAAACTTATCATCATGTCGCATTTATTTATACGCATTTTATCATTATCCGTATTCGGCCTCATAGGCTCGACAGCATATCGTATTCGGCCACGAGGGCTCGACCACGTCACATATATCTCATATCGTACATGCTTCATAGTCTCATTACTATCACTCGTTTCATAGTCATGTTGTAGCTTTGTTTTACTCTAGCGTCATCATATGCTTATCATACTTCATCATATCACATGTATATAAAATCGTAATAATACCCGACCATGTGGGTATGGTGTAATATCATCATATGCTCATTACATCATGCTTATCATAACTTATCATGGTATGCTTGACATCATATACTTATCACAATACATGCATAGGGACTCTGAGCTATTCATACTTTATCGGGGTGACGTAAGGTCGTGGACCCCGATGTCATTATGAGCATTCTTACGTATTCTGCCTCACCTTGAAGGAACAAGCATAAGGTGAGTGTGCACAATGATCAATATCATTAAATTACATAAATGTCATCATTAGCTTCTTAGAGGCATCATATCATAGACTATAGCATTTCTAGGCTTTAGCTTTATCATCATTTTCGTATTCATCTTATATTTCTTATCTCGTATAGCTATTCATGAGAGAGGACTCTTAACTTTCTTGGAGATGGAACATTTATAGTAAAAGAGGAAATTCATGCCATAGGACTCATGCCTTAGAAGGAAAGGGATTAGCCTCGCATACACAACCGCTTAGCTACTCTATCGCTTGTTCGTTCTCCTTAATGCGCTTGCCTATACCTTCAATGGAATTCATATCGACATTAGCTATGTCATCGTAAAAACATACTTACTAAAGCTATAGAAATTTGGGCAGCGCTTCTGTTACACCTCGCGTTTTGTACATTTGAATATCCCGAGTTAATGACGAGAAGTTAAGGACAAGACTATGTTCTAAAATTATCTTAATGCATTAGTAGGTTATGAGCATTATTTACGGACGGTGGTAGTATGGAAATAATGAGAAAGGTTAAGGGTAAAAAGGAAAATTCGAAAAAGGGTTCATGGAAAATATTGCGGAGGACTAAGGGTAAAATGGGAATTTTGCAAAGTTCAAGAAAGTTCATGAAGGGGACATGTTGGTCGTGCACTACATGCCCTTATTTTTAATTAAAGGGGGCTAATTGTGAAGTATGAAAGTTGTGGACCAAAGCTTGTTTAATAAGACATTAGTCTTCCTTTAATTTTAAGAAAATTCAAGAATTCTCTAGAGAGGGATTATGTGGCCATGTTCTTATCTTGAGGGGCCAAATTATAAATAAGGAAAATGGGTGGAAGACAAGTATATATAGGAAGTCATCTTTTGGTAAATTTGAAGAAAAATTCAAGAAAAGAAAAGAAAAGTCAAGAAAAAAGAAGAAAATTCTAGAGGAAGAAAAAAAAGAACATGAGTCCATACTTGAGGGACTAAGATGTAAATATGGAAAGGGTGGTGAAATATATATATATAGAGAGAGATTCATCTTCCAATTCAAGACAAGAACAAGAACAAAAAAAAAAGAAAGAAAGAAGAAGAGAAGGGGTTCGGCCAAACATGGCCTAGGAAGAGTGAAGGAGAAAAATTATTTTCTCCTAGTTTTCCTACTAAATGGAAGGTCCTCTACAACGTGGTATAATTGTTTCGGGAGATAGGCCATCCGTTTCGTCGTTTCCGCATTCTAGCCAAGTGAAGAAGTTGAAGGAAAAAGGTAAGAATCCAATTTTCTTATATGTATTATGGATGGTTATGCATGTTGTGATGTATAGAAATGAATGAAAAGTATGGAAGTGTTATGTGTTGGGTTGGCCGAAGGATGTGTTGTTATGTAGAAAAGATGAAATGATTTTATTTACTAGTTTGATGGTTGGGTTGTGAATTCTATAATGTAAAATGGATGAGGAACATGAGATCATGCATGTTAAAGTTGTAGCTATGTGTGTGGTGTGGTGGCCGAATGGCATATTGTTGTGTGGAGGTGATGAGTTAATTTTTTATTTAGTAATTTAATTGTTGTGTTGTGGATTTCATGATGAAAAATGAGAACTTATGGGGTTAAAAATAAAGTTGTGTTTGTTTGTGGATTATGGAAGGAGTTAGTGTGACTTTGGTGTGGTTCCTTATAATTGCATGAATAATATTGTAAATGTGTGGTGGTTATATTTCATGAATATGGAAGAAAGGAAACGTCGTTGGATTATGTAAAAAGAGTCACTAATGTTGGAATGTATGTTGAATGGAATGTTAATGTTGTTGATCGAATTGTTGGTATTGTTGATAGTTTGGCCGGGTTGAATTCCCGGATTGTTGTTGATTGAAATCGGCCAAGTTAAACTTGGTGGCATGGTATATTTACGGGGGAAATCTTTGCCGAAATTTCGGTAGCCAAGTGTCATTTGAAGGATCCGGTTCTAAATGCACTAATCAAGTTTTGGTAAACATGACCAAATTGTAGATTTTGACGAATTTGGAGCTTGAAATTGGAACGGCATAAGGAGCGGAAAGAGGTATGTAAGACTTCACCCTTCTTTCTATGGCATGTCTTAGACGTACTAAGTTGGATACGGGCCTCGGGGACCATTCCTTTTCTCGAAATTCAAGATTGAAAGTCGCTACTATTCATTCAGTAAAATTGAACTAGAAATGGTGCGAAACGTTGGAAAACTTCTTAGACCTCTAGAACTTGCATAAATGAGACCCGATTACCTTAAAACTCTCATGAGTAATGTCATGAAACGTCTTACATGTAAATTGTGTGCGCCGCCTCATTTGACCCGAGGTGGGCCCATTGCTCTCGGATTTTCTCTATCGCTTCGTTAGACTTGTTTTGGAGTAGAATCCTAACGAAACTTTTGATCCTCGTCCCGACTATCAAACGATGGGTACAGCACTACTCTAATGTAAAAATGTCTATGATGACCGTGATAACGATAATGCTAGGAAAGAACATACGTCCATGATAAGTACGACAAAGATGATTCCTTGACTAAGGTAAAGAATATGATCTTATAATGATAATGATGGGGTCAAAAATGAGAAAAACGTCTACGATGGATATGTTGACGATATGTTACTGCTATAAAAAAATGAAAATATGGAAATGTTAAACGATTTCTTGATATCTCAACCCTATTATAGGGAATGACTGCCATAAAGGTTCTAAGTAGATGAAACTATACCTTATGACCCTATTCGATGTTTTCTCATAATTACACTTTTCATTGGTAACCTCGCCTTATGATACACGTGTATGTGCATGAAAATGTATATGTAAATGTATATGACACATGATATTGTTGAATGTGTATGTATATGGGGAATGGGGAAGGGCAACTGTGTCCACCTGATTCAGCTGGCTTATCATCCCGGACGCGGGATATATGGGAGAGCCGTACGCGGCGTACGTTTATGTGATGTATGATATATATAATATGATATACTTGGGACAACTTTTGGGGAGGGGGTGGGAGAGGCGATGAATTCGGGCGTACGTAAATGCGAGTAAAAAGCAACGTTTTTTTTAAATGTTACGTTTTTTACGTATATGTGATATATGTAATATGTTGGGACAACGTGTTGGGGAGGGGGTGGGAGAGCCGATGTACTCGGCGTACGTGAATGTAAGTAAAGGACACCGTTCTCCGAAATGTTACATTTTTACGTATACGTAAATAAGAAGTACCGTTTTCTAGAAAGGAACTAAGCATGCATGGCATCCGCCTGAAAGGCACTCATACGTACAGGTTATATCTAACCCAGATAAGCTCCATAAGTTTGTACCGTTATTGTTCATACTACATGTACCTTTATCATGTTACTATTCATGTCTTACATACTCAGTACAATGCTCGTCTTGACCCCTCTTCTTCGGGGGTTGTCCGTGCCACGCGGTACACCCGGATGGATTGAAGGTAATATATAGAAGATGTTCCAGCGAAGTTGGCGAGCTCCATTTGGCCTGGAGTGTAGCCGAGTCAGAGTACACGTGCTAGGACTTCTGATTACAGTTAGAGACTTTGCAGACAGAGTCGTGGGTACCAGAAGTCAGTTTGCCAGTGGCTCCATTGTTATATCTCGCATTTCGCACGTCGGAATATTCTTAAGTTGGTTGCGAAGAGTTATGGACAAGGTTATCTCTCGACTTTGTTTTACGACAGGTGGCTTATGATTTTGTTGGAAGGAAGCGTTAAGGAAAAATTTGGGACTAAAAATGCATTATGGAAAGTTAAAAGTTCATGAAATTAAAGGCCAAGGTGAAGTGGGCCATAGGGCCACATGTGGTTATTACTTATGGGAGCAAAAGATGATAATTAAGTCATCTTTGTCATTTTCACTTAAGGAAATTTCTAGAAAATTTGAGAAAAAAAAAATGGGAAAAAGGAAGGGGAAAAACGTCCAAAGAGTGCACATGACTAAGGCATGTGCCTATGGATATATATATATATCTATGTCATGAAAAAAAACCAAGACCAATTCATTTAACTTCAAGAAAGTTCAAGAAAAAGATGAAGAAAAAAAGAAGAGGGGAAACGGATTGGAGGGGCTGGCCGAACCAGCCCCTTGGATGTGATCATTGAAAATTCTTTCTTCAAGTTTCATACTAATTGGAAGGTCCTCGTCAACGTGGAAGGGTCGTTGGAGCAAGAAAATCATCCGTTGGTGCCATAACTACTCCTAGCCGAAAGAAGGAGTTGAAAGGAGAAGGTGAGAATTAATCTTCCTTTACATGTTTTATAGGTGTATATGCATGTTGTGATATGTAAAAATGAATGAAGTTCATAAAGTTATGGAGTATGTAGTGAAGCCATGAACATGTTGTTGGTGAAGGCATGTTGAATCAATTTTCATTTAGAGTTTGGTTGATATTGCTATGGACGTTTTGAGCATGTCGTAATGTGTTGAAATGGATGAAATTCATAAAGTTGTGTGTGTGGAAGGCCTGGCCGAATAAGTGGCTGTTTGTGTGAAAAAAATGGACTAATTGTATTTGATATAATTTGGTTGTCGTATTGTGAATTCTACAATGTGAAATGAAGGTTTAATGATTTATGTTGGTGTTGCAATTATTGTGGGCTGTTTTGAAAGTTAATAGGATTCTAGTATGTCTTCTTATATTTATGAAGCTAATGTGGTAATGTATGGAATTGCTAATATAGTTGATGAACTTGAAAGAGAAAAGTGTATTGTTATTGTTCTAGTTGAGTTGGAAGGCTTCGGACAAGATTGGATGTGGTTTGGACATCTTGAATTGCCTATCAATATGGTTATTGCGATTGTTGGTTTGGTTGTTGATTAAATTGGCCAAGTTGAATTTTGGAGATGGTATATTTACAGGGGAAATGCTTTAAGTCCGAAATTTCGGTAGCCAAATGATTACTTTAAATTTCAACTCTAGACGCTCAAATTGACATTTGGTAAACTTGACCAAATTGTAGATTTTAAGCGAATTTGGAGCATGAATTTGGAGAAGTGCAAGAAGCGGAAAAGGTATGTAAGGCTTTACTCTTCCTTCTTTGGCATGTCCTAGACATAATAGGTATGAACACGAGCCTCGGGGACCACTCAATCTCTAGAAACCTAAGTTTGAATTTGATCACTATTCATTCAATAGAATTGAATTAAACTTGCTATGTTTCATTGGAAAGGTAGCTTGAAAATATGCAACTTTCACCGACGCCACCGGAACGTCCTAAAACCTTGCTAGATAACTTTATTAAGCCTAGGATTCTAGGACAAGTATTCCTTCCGAGAAATTCGTAAATGTTCTCCGGGAGGTCCATGTGTTGCAAAGACCAAAGCCTAAGAGGTCGAAAGCCTTTATGCAGAAACGATGAATATGGCTTATAATGGTAACAATGACGTCAAATATGGAAAAATGCCTATGACGAATATGTCGACGATACGTTTCTACCATGATTGTAAGTACGTGAGATGTGCTAAACGTTTTCATAACGACTTCATTTTCAAAAGCTAGAAGTAATGGTTTTAAAACATAATTTCTTTCAAAACAAAAAGTTTGCAAATGTTTTCCAAAATATTCATTTTTCTCAAATGTTTTCCAAAATATTTACTTTTCTTCAAAAACCAAGTTTGAGGATTTTGAAAGCTTTTATGAATAAAACGATGAAGATGATTCTATGATGACAAGGTTGATACCAGATATGTACATGCATATGGGGACATGGGGGGGAAGGGATACATGGAAACTGGGAAGGGAACTATGTTTCATTGCCACACAGTCGAAGCCCTTATCATCCGCGGACGCGGGATATATGGGCGAGCGAGGTATTTCGGCGCTATGTGGGCGAGCCGACGTTGTTCGGTGCTATGACATGACATGATATGATATGCTATGATACGCTATGATATGATATGCTATGCTATGACATGATATGCTATGCTATGACATGAAATGCTATGCTATGACATGATATGCTATGCTATGACATGAAATGCTATGCTACGACATGATATGCTACGGTATGACATGATACGCTATGACACGATATGATACGCTACGACACGATACGATACGCTACGACATGACGTGACATGAGATGATGTGACATGATACGATATAGGTTCTACTCTCGAGTCCTATGAAAAGAGACTTTTTAAACAAAAAGAAACGAGGTTACTTTCTTACCTCTTTATCCGTCCTATGATCCCATGATGTTTATATTTATGCTTTATGCTTTTTACGTACCTTACATACTCAGTACATATTCCGTACTGACCCCCTTTCTTCGGGGGCTGCGTTCATGCCGCGCAGGTACCCAGGTGAGCTGAAGACATTAGCAGAAGGTGTTCCAGCAAGAGTGGCGAGCTCCATTTCCTCCGGAGTGTTGCTGAGTCAGTGCATACATATGCCATGATATCTGATTGTGCTAGAGACTTTGCGAGACAGTCGTGTGTATAAGACGTCACTTGTGAGCGGCTCCATAAGCCGTCGTATTGTATACTTGATATTATAGATTTTGTACAGTCGCAAGTTATGTTGATTTGAAAGGTATACTGTATATTTTTTTAGAAAAAAAATTTCATTACGCATTTATGGCCTGGTAGGGGCCCATTATGACTACGAGTGCTATGACAGTCAGAGGGTTCGCTCGGTCCTAAGTAGGGGTCGGGTGCCCATCACACCCTATCGGAAATTGGGGTGTGACAAAGTGGTATCAGAGCAGGTCGGTCCAAGGGTTGTACGCAAAGTCGTGTCCAGGTAGAGTCCTGTTTATGGTGTGAAGCGCGCCACGTTTATAAACGGAGGCTACGGGCATCTAGGATGGTTACTCTTCTTTGGCATCTTAGATCGTCTTTGTAGAGCCAAGTTATAGGAAATGAGATCCCTTGTACTAATCTTTGATTCCGGCAGAGGAATGACATTGACAGGTGGAAGCGATCAGCGGTATGGAAGGTTACAAAGCACGCAGGTAAGTAAAGATACGAAAGATGTATGTTAAGTAAGGTATCGGCATACGATTGAAAGGCAAAGTTGGAAACTGAAAAGGAAGGTAAGCAAGAAAATGTGATATGTGTAGTCGTGCTGAGCATATGAGGTAAATCCAATATTTTCGGACCTTTGTGAATATTGAGAGCCACATGTGTGGCGATGATACGATACGATATGAAATATGATATGATGTGATATGTATATATGATGATGGCCCTGTGAGGCACTGTTGGTATTTCCTGCGTGCAGGTTTTGGAATAGTAAGAAATACAGAGGAAACTCTGCCGAAATTTTTCCAGGAATAATACGAGAATGAGATACAAGTTGGGAATTATTTTGAAAAAGTCATGCTAATAGCAGCGATAAAAGTTGACCGAGCTGTAAAGTACGGCTGCCCTCTAGGAATAAGTTAATTGTGGAATGAGTGATGAAATGGTCAATAAGACGTCGGCGGAAACATGATAGTAAGGAAATTTGGAAGGACTTGTCCCACTAGGCGATGACTTTGAAAGGACTGGTAGGGTTGGATAAAGTGATATGATTAAGACGAGGGTACGGAGGAAAAAGAATTGTGACAAATGGGAATGTGTTAATAAGACAGTTGCCCAGATGTGTTGTGAGGGCGTTTTGGGAATATGATAAAATCCCGACGTACTCAATATTATGTGTAGAAGGTCATGCGATGAGAAAGACGCAGTCAGGAAAGCGTTAAAGCGTCGTATTCCATCAAAGTTCCAAAGTTAAGCGTGCTGGCGTAAGAGCAATTCCAAGATGGGTGACCCCCCTGGGAAGTTTTCTGAAAATCCTACAAGTTCAGATGTAAGGAGTGAGTAAGAAATTGGGGTAGTCTAAGAGGAATTAGAGTATGTGGAGCGACCAGAAATCTTAAGAGGACGCGTAGAACGGGCCGAGTCAGGTCGGCGAAGGGAAGAAGTTAACGGAAAGAGAGGAAAAAAAAAAGGAAGCGGGACAACGGTATAGTAATAGGTTAAGACGTGTGTGACGGGGAACATGAGTGCTATAAGTGACAGGACAGTGAAAGGCCAAGTTATAGAAAGATAAGGAATAAGGCAGAATGAAAAAAAAGACCGGGATGACACGGATAAAGTGTGAACAAATAGAACACGTTTTGGAAATAAGAGAAGAACTATATAAGAGTAGTGTGTTCTGAACAACACAAAGGTAGTATAAGATTTCTCGTGTGTGGGAAAAGAGACAGGCATGAATGGATAATGGTATAAGCATACCCCTAAAGGGGGGAAGCGAGTAAGAAAAATGCAAGAGTGGGATAAGAACAGTTGATACGATAATGGGGTTAGTATGGGCAACTGGGCTACCAATGAGCCTCCCCCCTCACCAAAGTAAGTTAGTGAGATCGGAAACCAATAATAAGTGTATAAGAGTTAGAATGGTATTGGATAGCCTAAGAGATAGTATGAAGGATGGCTATAGCTATGAAAAGGGAGTTCCCCCGAGGCGCTTATGAGACCTCGTACGACTAGTTGAACATTCGAGGACGAATGTTCTAAAGGGGGGAAGGATGTTATATCTCGCATTTCGCACGTCGGAATATTCTTAAGTTGGTTGCGAAGAGTTATGGACAAGGTTATCTCTCGACTTTGTTTTACGACAAGTGGCTTATGATTTTGTTGGAAGGAAGCGTTAAGGAAAAATTTGGGACTAAAAATGCATTATGGAAAGTTAAAAGTTCATGAAATTAAAGGCCAAGGTGAAGTGGGCCATAGGGCCACATGTGGTTATTACTTATGGGAGCAAAAGATGATAATTAAGTCATCTTTGTCATTTTCACTTAAGGAAATTTCTAGAAAATTTGAGAAAAAAAAAAAGAAAGAAAAAGGAAGGGGAAAAACGTCCAAAGAGTGCACATGACTAAGTCATGTGCCTATGGATATATATATATATATATCTATGTCATGAAAAAAAACCAAGACCAATTCATTTAACTTCAAGAAAGTTCAAGAAAAAGATGAAGAAAAAAAGAAGAGGGGAAACGGATTGGAGGGGTTAGAACCAGCCCCTTGGATGTGATCATTGAAAATTCTTTCTTCAAGTTTTCATACTAATTGGAAGGTCCTCGTCAACGTGGAAGGGTCGTTGGAGCAAGAAAATCATCCGTTGGTGCCATAACTACTCTAGCCGAAGAAGGAGTTAAAAGGAGAAGGTGAGAATTAATCTTCCTTTACATGTTTTATAGGTGTATATGCATGTTGTGATATGTAAAAATGAATGAAGTTCATAAAGTTATGGAGTATGTAGTGAAGCCATGAACATGTTGTTGGTGAAGGCATGTTGAATCAATTTTCATTTAGAGTTTGGTTGATATTGCTATGGACGTTTTGAGCATGTCGTAATGTGTTGAAATGGATGAAATTCATAAAGTTGTGTGTGTGGAAGGCCTGGCCGAATAAGTGGCTGTTTGTGTGAAAAAAATGGACTAATTGTATTTGATATAATTTGGTTGTCGTATTGTGAATTCTACAATGTGAAATGAAGGTTTAATGATTTATGTTGGTGTTGCAATTATTGTGGGCTGTTTTGAAAGTTAATAGGATTCTAGTATGTCTTCTTATATTTATGAAGCTAATGTGGTAATGTATGGAATTGCTAATATAGTTGATGAACTTGAAAGAGAAAAGTGTATTGTTATTGTTCTAGTTGAGTTGGAAGGCTTCGGACAAGATTGGATGTGGTTTGGACATCTTGAATTGCCTATCAATATGGTTATTGCGATTGTTGGTTTGGTTGTTGATTAAATTGGCCAAGTTGAATTTTGGAGATGGTATATTTAAAGGGGAAATCTTTGCCGAAATTTCGGTAGCCAAATGATTACTTTAAATTTCGACTCTAGACGCTCAAATTGACATTTGGTAAACTTGACCAAATTGTAGATTTTGGCGAATTTGGAGCATGAATTTGGAGAAGTGCAAGAAGCGGAAAAGGTATGTAAGGCTTTACTCTTCCTTCTTTGGCATGTCCTAGACATAATAGGTATGAACACGAGCCTCGGGGACCACTCAATCTCTAGAAACCTAAGTTTGAATTTGATCACTATTCATTCAATAGAATTGAATTAAACTTGCTATGTTTCATTGGAAAGGTAGCTTGAAAATATGCAACTTTCACCGACGCCACCGGAACGTCCTAAAACCTTGCTAGATAACTTTATTAAGCCTAGGATTCTAGGACAAGTATTCCTTCCAGAAATTCGTAAATGTTCTCCAGGAGGTCCATGTGTTGCAAAGACCAAAGCCTAAGAGGTCGAAAGCCTTTATGCCTGAAACGATGAATATGGCTTATAATGGTAACAATGACGTCAAATATGGAAAAATGCCTATGACGAATATGTCGACGATACGTTTCTACCACGATTGTAAGTACGTGAGATGTGCTAAACGTTTTCATAACGACTTCATTTTCAAAAGCTAGAAGTAATGGTTTTAAAACATAATTTCTTTCAAAACAAAAAGTTTGCAAATGTTTTCCAAAATATTCATTTTTCTCAAATGTTTTCCAAAATATTTACTTTTCTTCAAAAACCAAGTTTGAGGATTTTGAAAGCTTTTATGAATAAAACGATGAAGATGATTCTATGATGACAAGGTTGATACCAGATATGTACATGCATATGAGGACATGGGGGGGGGGGGGGGGGAAGGGATACATGGAAATTGGGAAGGGAACTATGTTTCATTACCACCGGGTCAGCTGGCTTATCATCCCGGACGCGGGATGCCCGGACGCGGGATATATGGGCGAGCCGAGGTATTTCGGCGCTATGTGGGCGAGCCGACGTTGTTCGGTGCTATGACATGACATGATATGATATGCTATGATACGCTATGATATGATATGCTATGCTATGACATGATATGCTATGCTATGACATGAAATGCTATGCTATGACATGATATGCTATGCTATGACATGAAATGCTATGCTACGACATGATATGCTACGGTATGACATGATACGCTATGACACGATATGATACGCTACGACACGATACGATACGCTACGACATGACGTGACATGAGATGATGTGACATGATACGATATAGGTTCTACTCTCGAGTCCTATGAAAAGAGACTTTTTAAACAAAAAGAAACAGGTTACTTTCTTACCTCTTTATCCGTCCTATGATCCCATGATGTTTATATTTATGCTTTATGCTGCTTCCTGTACCTTACATACTCAGTACATATTCCGTACTGACCCCCTTTCTTCGGGGGCTGCGTTCATGCCGCGCAGGTACCCAGGTGAGCTGAAGACATTAGCAGAAGGTGTTCCAGCAAGAGTGGCGAGCTCCATTTCCTCCGGAGTGTTGCTGAGTCAGTGCATACATATGCCATGATATCTGATTGTGCTAGAGACTTTGCAGACAGAGTCGTGTGTATAAGACGTCACTTGTGAGCGGCTCCATAAGCCGTCGTATTGTATACTTGATATTACAGATTTTGTACAGTCGCAAGTTATGTTGATTTGAAAGGTATACTGTATATTGTTTTAGAAAAAAAATTTCATTACGCATTTATGGCCGGGTAGGGGCCCATTATGACTACGAGTGCTATGACAGTCAGAGGGTTCGCTCGGTCCTAAGTAGGGGTCGGGTGCCCATCACACCCTATCGGAAATTGGGGTGTGACATCCATAGGCTAATGTGTCGGCTTGTAATACGATATAATTTTTATACAGCTACAAATTCGGTTTGATCGGAAAGCAACAGAGAGAATATTTTAATAAGCTTTGTCATGCGTATTTGACTTAGAGGAAAAAAAAATTTTACGCATGGAATAAGAGTCAGAGGGTTCGCTCGGCCCTAGGTGAGGGTCGGGTACCCATCACACCTAATCAAGATTGGGGTGTGACAAAGTGGTATCGAGCGAGGGCGGTCCAAGGGTTGTACGCAAAGTCGTGTCCGGTAGAGTCTGTTTATGGGTGTGGCCGGCCACATCTATAGACAGGAGGCTGCGGGGCATCTAGGAATGGTTGACCTTCTTTATGTCATTAGATCGTGCGATAGAGCCAAGTCATAGGAAGTAAGATTCATCATATTAATCGTTGATTCCCGTAGGCGCCCAGTATCGGCGGAAAAGGCGAATGATGATATGGAAAGTCGAGAAAGGTAAGATTGGACCGATATACTTGTTCTGTTACGTGGAGCTGGGCGCCAGACAGGAAATAGCTATACATGCAGGCGGAAGATGGACATCGGGAAAAGAAAAAGGGCAAAACGGTCATTGTAGAAGAAAGGACGTATTACGAGAATATCTCGGAAATTGTAAAGCTTTGATTGGCTTCAGATCGAGTAGTAAAGGCCATGTGAGAAAGCGGACGCAAAAATATCAGTGCTAAGGCACCGAATCTCACCAAAGTTTCGAGGTTAAGCGTGCTCAGGTGAGAGCAATTCCATGATGGGTGACCCCCTGGGAAGTAAACCAAAAGCTTTACAAATTGAGATGCAAGGGACGAATGAGCAGTTAAGAGTAACCTAAGGAAAACAAGAATATATGGATGGATGGAGACCTTAAGAGGACGCGTAAGATGAGGTGGATTAGTTCGGAAAAGAGACAGAAAGTGTGTCACAGCCCTAGAACTAGGATAGGCTTGAACAGCGTTTGGACGTATTTTGTGGGCTAGTTAGTAGTAATTGAATATATGTATATGTGAAGGTGTAGGATATCCCAAATATGATTGTATCGGTGGACATGTGAATCCCGGAACCGAAGTTACAGTACAAAGGCATTAATCGAGTAAGGGTACCGAAGTTCGAGTGATAGCAAGAGTAAATGGTACGAGTGTTGCAAAGTAAGATGTTATTATTCCACTGTAGATTGAGATTGGGAATGAGGATATGAGACGAAGTATAAATGGATAATGGTATAGGTGCGCCCCAAAAGGGGGGAAGCAGGTGAGAGAAATGTAAGGATGAGATAAAGACAGTTGATACGGTAGTGTGTTTGATATGAACACTTGAGCTACTGAGGAGACCTCTCACTGAAGTGGATTAGTAAGGTCGGAAAAACCAACACCAAGTGGATAGAAGTTCGGTACTGTGAAAAGTTTGCACAGACTTGAATAATGTGACGCCAGAAAATGAGCGTATATGAAGAGAAAGAGTATAACAAAGAGAACGGTATTGGGATAGCCTAAGAGCTAATATGAAAGATGGAAATAGTTTTGAAAAGGGAGTTTCCCCCGAGGTACTTATGAGACTCTGGACGACTAATTGAACATTTGAGGACGAATGTTCTAAAGGGGGGAAGGATGTTACACCTCGCATTTTGTACATTTGAATATCCCGAGTTAATGACGAGAAGTTAAGGACAAGACTATGTTCTAAAATTATCTTAATGCATTAGTAGGTTATGAGCATTATTTACGGACGGTGGTAGTATGGAAATAATGAGAAAGGTTAAGGGTAAAAAGGAAAATTCGAAAAAAGGGTTCATGGAAAATATTGCGGAGGACTAAGGGTAAAATGGGAATTTTGCAAAGTTCAAGAAAGTTCATGAAGGGGGCCATGTTGGCCGTGCACTACATGCCCTTATTTTTAATTAAAGGGGGCTAATTGTGAAGTATGAAAGTTGTGGACCAAAGCTTGTTTAATAAGACATTAGTCTTCCTTTAATTTTAAGAAAATTCAAGAATTCTCTAGAGAGGGATTATGTGGCCATGTTCTTATCTTGAGGGGCCAAATTATAAATAAGGAAAATTGGTGGAAGACAAGTATATATATAGGAAGTCATCTTTTGGTAAATTTGAAGAAAAATTCAAGAAAAGAAAAGAAAAGTCAAGAAAAAAGAAGAAAATTCTAGAGGAAGAAAAAAAAAGAACATGAGTCCATACTTGAGGGACTAAGATGTAAATATGGAAAGGGTGGTGAAATATATATATATATATATAGAGATTCATCTTCCAATTCAAGACAAGAACAAGAACAAAAAAAAAAAGAAAGAAAGAAGAAGAGAAGGGGTTCGGCCAAACATGGCCTAGGAAGAGTGAAGGAGAAAAATTATTTTCTCTAGTTTTCCTACTAAATGGAAGGTCCTCTACAACGTGGTATAATTGTTTCGGGAGATAGGCCATCCGTTTCGTCGTTTCCGCATTCTAGCCAAGTGAAGAAGTTGAAGGAAAAAGGTAAGAATCCAATTTTCTTATATGTATTATGGATGGTTATGCATGTTGTGATGTATAGAAATGAATGAAAAGTATGGAAGTGTTATGTGTTGTGTTGGCCGAAGGATGTGTTGTTATGTAGAAAAGATGAAATGATTTTATTTACTAGTTTGATGGTTGGGTTGTGAATTCTATAATGTAAAATGGATGAGGAACATGAGATCATGCATGTTAAAGTTGTAGCTATGTGTGTGGTGTGGTGGCCGAATGGCATATTGTTGTGTGGAGGTGATGAGTTAATTTTTTATTTAGTAATTTAATTGTTGTGTTGTGGATTTCATGATGAAAAATGAGAACTTATGGGGTTAAAAATAAAGTTGTGTTTGTTTGTGGATTATGGAAGGAGTTAGTGTGACTTTGGTGTGGTTCCTTATAATTGCATGAATAATATTGTAAATGTGTGGTGGTTATATTTCATGAATATGGAAGAAAGGAAACGTCGTTGGATTATGTAAAAAGAGTCACTAATGTTGGAATGTATGTTGAATGGAATGTTAATGTTGTTGATCAGAATTGTTGGTATTGTTGATAGTTTGGCCGGGTTGAATTCCCGGATTGTTGTTGATTGAAATCGGCCAAGTTAAACTTGGTGGCATGGTATATTTACAGGGGAAATGCTGCCGAAATTTCGGTAGCCAAGTATCATTTGAAGGATCCGATTCTAAATGCACTAATCAAGTTTTGGTAAACATGACCAAATTGTAGATTTTGACGAATTTGGAGCTTGAAATTGGAACAACATAAGGAGCGGAAAGAGGTATGTAAGACTTCGCCCTTCTTTCTATGGCATGTCTTAGACGTACTAAGTTGGATACGGGCCTCGGGGACCATTCCTTTTCTCGAAATTCAAGATTGAAAGTCGCTACTATTCATTCAAAAAATTGAACTAGAAATGGTGCGAAACGTTGGAAAACTTCTTAGACCTCTAGAACTTGCATAAATGAGACCAGATTACCTTAAAACTCTCATGAGTAATGTCATGAAACGTCTTACATGTAAATTGTGTGCGCCGCCTCATTTGACCCGAGGTGGGCCCATTGCTCTCGGATTTTCTCTATCGCTTCGTTTGACTTGTTTTGGAGTAGAATCCTAAGGAAACTTTTGATCCTCGTCCCGACTATCAAACGATGGGTACAGCACTACTCTAATGTAAAAATGTCTATGATGACCGTGATAACGATAATGCTAGGAAAGAACATACGTCCATGATAAGTACGACAAAGATGATTCCTTGACTAAGGTAAAGAATATGATCTTATAATGATAATGATGGGGTCAAAAATGAGAAAAACGTCTACGATGGATATGTTGACGATATGTTCTGCTATAAAAAAATGAAAATATGGAAATGTTAAACGATTTCTTGATATCTCAACCCTATTATAGGGAATGACTGCCATAAAGGTTCTAAGCAGATGAAACTATACCTTATGACCCTATTCGATGTTTTCTCATAATTACACTTTTCATTGGTAACCTCGCCTTATGATACACGTGTATGTGCATGAAAATGTATATGTAAATGTATATGACACATGATATTGTTGAATGTGTATGTATATGGGGAATGGGGAAGGGCAACTGTGTCCACCTGATTCAGCTGGCTTATCATCCCGGACGCGGGATATATGGGAGAGCCGTACGCGGCGTCTGTTTATGTGATGTATGATATATATAATATGATATACTTGGGACACTGTTGGGGAGGGGGTGGGAGAGCTGATGAATTAGGCGTCGTAAATGCGAGTAAAGCACTACCATTTTTCTGAAATGTTACGTTTTACGTATATGTGATATATATAATATGTTGGGACACCGTGTTGGGGAGGGGGGTGGGAGAGCCGATGTACTCGGCGTACGATGTAAGTAAAGGACACCGTTCTCCGAAAATGTTCACTCACATACGTAAATAAGAAGTACCGTTTTCTAAAAGGAACTAAGCATGCATGGCATCCGCAGAAAGGCACTCATACGTACGGTTATATCTAACGGATAAGCTCCATAAGTTTGTACCGTTATTGTTCATACTACATGTACCTTTATCATGTTACTATTCATGTCTTACATACTCAGTACAATGCTCGTGCTGACCCTCTTCTTCGGGGGTACGCGTCCATGCCACGCGGTACACCCGAATGGATTGAAGGTAATATAGAAGATGTTCCGAGAAGTTGGCGAGCTCTTTGGCACAGAGTGTAGCCGAGTCGGAAATACACATGCCGGGACTTCGATTACGGATTAGAGACTTTGCAGACAGAGTCGTGGGTACCAGAAGCCAGTTTGCCAGTGGCTCCATAGGCCAATGTGTCGGCTTGTAATACGATATAAGTTTTATACAGCTACAAATTCGATTTGATTGGAAAGCAACAGAGAGAATATTTTAATAAGCTTTGTCATGCGTATTTGACTTAGAGGAAAAAAAAAATTTACGCATGGAATAAGAGTCAGAGGGTTCGCTCGGCCCTAGGTGAGGGTCGGGTGCCCATCACACCCTAATCAAGATTGGGGTGTGACAGCTTCCTTTGTTTATACTACTTCCCGCCATATTCCATATCAACTCCCAACATTCGTAATAATCATCACAATATGATTGACAACAATCATCATTCATTTGCCTTATTCGCATTTCATAATTTCATACCAATTCTCTATAATTATAGCTAATAGTCCATCGTCTCATTCTTTCACATCCAATGCTTATTTCATGTTCTAAATGTCATTTATAATGCATTCACACCACAACACAACAACAATCACAACTTGATTCAAACTATTTCTCAAAACGTCACTATTCGTCATTCATGACCCATTTGTTGTACTCTTCTACAATCCATGAATCTTAACTCAATAATACTTCAAATAGCATGTAAAGTTCATGAAACTTACCTTAAATGATGGAGGAATAAGCTTGGAGTGGTGATTCACCCTTAGCACCAAAATCCTAGTTTAACTCTCTTGGGATTTTTTTGACCTAGATGATCCTTTGATGTGTTCTTGCACTTGGTTTCATGAGTTTAGTGATGTTGATCTTGATGTTCCCTTTTGATCCTCTTTGATTCCTATGGAAGAGATATTGGGAATGTTCTAGAGTATTCTTGAGTCATGTGTATGAAGAATGAAATAAAATGATGCCCAAGTCCACTTTAAATAACTCAAAAGCTGATTTTTAATGAACGGTCGTCGGGAAAGGTGGTCGTAAACCACGGTTTACGGACCGTATACTAGTTTACGGTCCGTCCTCCATGGCCATATTTAAGCATAAGGAAAACGAAAAGTTTGGCTAAGGACACGGCGGTTTACGACACAGTTTACGGTCCGTCCTCCGGTTACGGGCCGTATCTTGGGTCGTATTTAACCATTCAACACTTAACGAAACTTGAGATTTTTGACGGATTGGAGGACGATCGCACTATACGAAGTAAATCACTTTACGGCCCGTGTAGTGCCATATGCGATCAACGGGCTGCAATTTCACAACTTTATTATTTCCACAAAATTCATGATTGGCCATTCCTGACTTATCAACACATCATATACTCAAGCTCTTCATCGTTCTACTCGTCACTCAAGTACGGAAAGATTCCGAGGTGTCACACGAGGCCACCCATACCTCGATGTACTTATTGTGGGAGACAGCACCCTGGGGAGTGTTACCGTGCCACAGGTGCCTGTTTTACTTGCGGCCGTCAGGGCCATGTGATGAGAGATTGCCCGCTCAGGGCTAGTGCAGGGGGTGCGGCGCAGCCTACAGGTTCAGGTGCTGGTTCATCTTCATCATCAGTAGCCATGCGCCCTGCGGGGCGAGGTATGCCGGCACCGGCAGGCCGCGGTAGAGGCCGTGGCGGAGCAGCCAGTTCTAGCGGTCCTTCGAACCGCATATATGCTTTAGCCAGCCGTCGGGACCGGGGAGGCGTCGCCTAACGTGGTTACGGTACATTGTTGGTTTTCTCTTTTGTATATGCATTGATTGATCCTGGTTCTACTTTATCATATATTTCTCCTCTTATTGCTGATAAAATTGGGATTAAACACAGAACGATAGAACCGTTTGAGGTAGCCACTCCGGTAGAAGATTACATTATAGCAGACAGTGTACAAAGATTGTTCAATAATTGTCTGTGACCGTTGCACAAAGCCCGATTTGGTAGAGCTAGACATGAGCGAATTTGATATTATTATGGATATGGATTGGCTAGCTTCTTGTTATGCTAATGTTGATTGTCAAAAGAAAATAGTCGTTCAATTCCGGAGTGAACCGGTTATAGAGTGGGTAGGTAATACGACACGCCGAGGGGTAAGTTTATTTCCTACCTCAAGGCAAGAAAATGATCCGAAAAGGCTATATTTACCATGCGGTTTCGTGTACTTGATCTAAAGGTCGAAGCACCGACTATTCGATCGGTCAGTGGTTAATGAATTCCCGGATGTATTTCCGGACGAGCTTCCGGTCTTCTCACGAACGGGGGAGATAGGGTTCTGATAGTATTTGTTAAGCCGCCGCACACTCGGCCTATATCTATTCCCCGTCACGGAATGGCACCGGCCCGAGAATTAAAAGAATTAAAAGAACGAGTTGAGGGATCTACCAGGAGAAGGGGTTTGTCCGACGGCCAAAGTACGTCACCTAGGGAGCACGGTATTATTTGTGAGAAAAAGAAAGACGGGTCGGCTTACGGATGTGTATCGATTATCGGCGGTTTGAATAAGGTAACTATAAAGAATAAATACCCCCTCCCCGGGATTGACGATTTGTTTGATCGATTACGGGGGGAGCTAGATATTTCTCCAAGATAGACCTATGATCGGGCTATCATCGAGTACAGATACGGGGCGATATTCCCAAGACGGCATTCGAGGACCGTATGGGCATTATGAATTGAGTTATGTCTTTTGGGGCGACAAATGCTCCGGCGGTATTCATGGATCTTATGAATCGGGTATTCGGACCATTCTTGGATATGTTCGTGATCGTATTTATTGATGATATTCGGTCTTATTCTCGGTCGAGAAGACGAGCACGCGGATCATCAGAGAACGGTACTTGGGGGTACTTCGGCATCGAAATTATATGCAAAATTTTCTAAATGTGAATTACGGTGACATCGGTGGAATTCTTGGGACATATTATTGGAGCGATGGCATCGGGTGGATACCCGAGAAGATCGAAACCGTGAAGAATTGGCCGGCCTACGACGACGAGAGGTGCGTAGTTTCTTGGGATTGGCTGGTTATTATAGAAGATTTGTGGAGAAATTTGCTTCAATATCGGTGCCTTTAACAAGGCTAACTCGGAAAGGAGCCAAATTCCGGTGGACGGACGCTTGTGAACGGAGCTTCCCGATTCTTGAAGGAGAAATTGACTACGGCTCAGGTTCGACACTTCTGAAGGAGCCCGACAGGGTATGTTTTTATTGTGATGCTTCTGGTGTTGGGGGTTGTGTATTGATGCAACACGGCGGGTTATAAACCTATGCTTCCGGCAACTCAAAAAGCATGAAAGGAATTATCCCACTCATGATCTGGAGCTCGCAGCAGTGATTCATGCCCTGAAGATATGGAGACATTATTTATACGGCGTTCATGTTGATGTCTATACTGACCATAAGAGTCTCCAATATATTTTCAAGCAAAAAGAACTTAACTTGCGGCAGAGAAGATGGTTGGAGCTGCTTAAAGATTATGATATTGACATTTTGTACCATCCCGGAAAGCAAATATTGTGGAATGCCTCGTAGTAAATCTATGGGCGACCTAGCGGACGTGCCATCGAAAAAAGAAAGAAATAGTTCGTGAAATTCACCCGTTGGCAAGTCTTGGAGTCCGTTTGGCCGAATACGGAGATGCGGGGTTCTGTTCGTGAAGTTTCTTGAATCTTCTATTGGAAGAAATAAAGCGTCGCCAATATGAAGATCACGATGCAGTGCATTACGGAGACACAGCCCATGAGAAGGAGAGGACTCCGTTCGAGATTACACCGGATGGAGTATTATTACACGGGGGGCATTATGTGTGCGTGTACACGAGGTTGAGCTACGGCGACGGGTTATGGGCGAGGCACGTTATGCCCCGTTATTGTTCATCCGGGGAGCCACAAAAATGTATCACGACCTCGGATGTTTATATTGGTGGGATGGTATGAAAAAGGATATCGCGGGAGTTCGTCGCTCGGTGCCGAATTGTCGGCGGGTTAAGATTGAGCACCAGAAGCCCGGTGGATTATTGCAAGAGATAGAGATTTCGGCTTGGAAGTGGGAGGTAATTAATATGGATTTCATTACAGGTTTACCTCGCACTCCACGGAAGTATGACTCCATTTGGGTTATCGTTGATCGGCTGACAAAATCAGCCCATTTCCTCCCAGTCAGGACCACCTATTCAGCTGAGGATTATGCCAGATTATATATTAAGGAGATAGTAAGGCTTCATGGAGTTCCCACATCTATTATTTCGGACGAGAGGGTGCTCGAGTTTACGACAAATTTACGGGAGGTCATTTCGAAGACGAGAGTTGGGGACTCGGGTAAGTCTTGGTGCTGCTTTCCATCCTCGAGTGACGGACGGACGAGCGCGCACCATCCGGCCTATTTAGAGAAGATATGTTGCGGGCATGTGTCATTGACTTCAGGTAGGCCAGGGATGATCATATGCCGCTGGTTGAATTTGCCTATAATAATAGCTATCACTCCGATATCCGGATATTTACCCTACGGGCGTTATATGGCGAAAAATGCGGGTCACCGATCGGCTGGTTCGACGTTGGAGAAACTAAATTAATTGGTCCCGGATATGATCCGAAGCGGTGGACAAAGTGAAGTTTATCCGGGAGAGATTATTAGCGACCGAGTCGACATAAATCATCATACGCGGATAATCGACGTCGGCACTTGGAATTTCGGGTTGGTGATTGGGTATTCCTAGAAGGTGTCACCTTTGAAAAAGGTGTTATGAGATTCGGCATGAAAGGGAAGCTCAGTCCGAGATATATTGGGCCTTATCAGGTTATCCGGAGAATAGGCAAGGTTGCCTACGAATTGGATCTGCCAGCGGATTTAGGAGCGGTGCACCCGGTATTTCATGTTTCTATGCTTTGTAAATGCATTGGTGACCCTTCCAGAATATTTCCTGTGGATGATGTCCAGGTCACGTAGGAACTATCCTATGAGGAGCAGACCTATAGCTATATTGGATCGTCAGGAAAGAAGGTTGCGGAACAAAGATGTAGCCTCCGTTAAGGTGCTGTGGCGGAACAACAATCGAGAGGAAATGACCTGGGAAGCTGAGGAGCAGATGAAGAAGAAGTATCCTCACTTGTTCCCGGTGCCCACAGGTACTTTAAATTCTTTACTTGACTATGTCGAGCAATAAATGAATTGTGTGTAATATCTACAAAAGAACTCCCCCGAATTGTTTGTAAGACCCGTAAGGTTAGTTTAACATTCGAGGACGAATGTTCTAAGGGGGAGGATGTTATATCCGTATTTTGAGCAACGGGACAACTTGGGTGAATTACGATAAGTGAGAACAAGACTACCCCGAAGTGAAGTAGAGACTTTTGTGTGTCTTAAAGACTTAAGTTGTGTATGATTTTAATGTCATGAAAATGTTAAGGAAATACTTGGAGGCAATTTTCCATTTTTAGTAAGTGTGCTATTTTGGGAAAGTTTGAAAATTCAAAAAAAGAAAAAGAAATAAACACCATGTGGCCGGCCACCTTAGGTGTGGGCCATGGCCACATGGATGGTGAATAATTAACAAATAAAGATGACTTAGTCATCTTATGGATCATTATCACACTTAGAATTTTCAGAAAATTCAAGAAACTTGAGAGAGCAAGAAAAAGAAGAGGGGTTCGGCCACCTCTTGGAAAATCAAGATCAAATTTTAGCCATCAAAAAAATAAATTCTTCAAGCAAACTTGCTAATTCAAGGGTGCTAAGTAACGTGGAGTCGTTGTTTCGGACAATAGTTTGCTCGTTTTCTCTATCTACCAACTTTGGTCAAGTTAAGAAGTTGAAGAAGAAAGGTGAGTTTTAATCTTGTTTTATGTGTTATACATGGTTTAGATATGTTGTAGTATGCTAAAAAGGAAGAAATTCATGATAGAAATGGTGTTGGGTGTCACACCCCGACTTTACTAGGGTGTGATGGGCACCCGACTCCATATTCGGAGTCGAGTGAACCCGCTAACTCTTATTACACATATGGACTTTATGAATCGGTTAGAAATGAATACATAAATTTTTTTTTTTCATAAGTAAAATCAGACATCATATAAGACTCGAGACACGAAACATATTAACATATCGAGCTTCTTGCCGCTTACAAACGGTAACCCAATACCCACGATTAAATCTGCAAGTCTCTAACCTCGAACAACGTATCATGGCATCTATACTCTAACTCGGCAGCACTCCGGGACAAGTGGAGCCTACCAACTCTGCTGGAACATCCTCTATGCTATAATCGGCTCATACGGTGTACACGCGCGGCATGAAATACACTGACCCCGAAGAAGAGGGTCGATACAGCTATGTCTTGAGCATGTAAGGCGAACGGCTTGACAACATAGTAGGAGATATAAACATGAACAATAAAGGGATATCATATCGTGAGGTAAAAGGATGACCTGTACATATGAACAATATCTGCATAGAAACATAGAACATATCATAGGATAACAGAGTAACCTGTGCATGTGAGGGCCCCATGGGGGCGGATGCCATGCATGCTTGTTTTCCCTTTTAAAAAAACATTTCTTTTCATAGGCATAGAAAATAGAATTTATGTCATATCATGTTAAATCATAGTATATCATAGTATCATAGCATATCATGGTGTATCATAGTATCATAGCGTGTCATAGTGTATCATAGTATCATAGCACCGAACAGCGTCGGCTCGCCCACATTGCGCCGAAATACTCCGGCTCGCCCATAAATCCCGCGTCCGGGCATCCCGCGTCCGGGATGATAAGCCAGCTGACCAGGTGGCAATGAAACATAGTTCCCTTCCCCATTTTCCATGTATCCTTCCCCCCATGTACATATACATATTGCATATACATAGATCATAGAAGCATGCAGGAGAGCCCAAGAAAATCATGTATCCATCGGAGTGACGTAAGGTCGGAAACCTCCGATTATATTATGGAATAACTATGGGCGTTTGCCTCACCTTGAAGGGACGATTAATATAAGGCGAGACTATCAATGGAGAGTAATATCATGAGAAAACATAAAACAGGACCATAAGGCATCGTTTCGTAGACTTGGAATCCTTAAAGGAAAACATTATTCATGAGTAGAGTTGAGGATTCAAGAAATAGCTTAACGTTCTCATCTCGTCACTGGAATCATAGACTTGGAACCTTTAATCATAGAATCATCATGGTCATAGGTATCATGTAAGCATTTTCTTCCTTGACATCATCCATGGCATTGTAAAACATGTTCATCGTCGTTGTTGTAAAACCTACTTTGCCATAAACCTTTGTTCTGGGAAAATACGAGCTCTTTGGAAAACATTTACTAGCTATCGGAGGAAAAGAATCGTGCTTGGGATCAATGGATTTGTTAAAACGACTATTGTTTAGTAGTCGGAATAATAACCAAAAGCTTTCCTTAACTATAGAATGAAAATAAGCCAAATGGGACAATAGAGAGAATCGGGAATAGTGGGCCCACCTCGAGTCGGCTGAGGTGGCGTATCAAATTTACGTATATTACGATTTATGGCGTTACTTGTGAGGATCTTAGGGCAATCGAGTCCTATTTGTGTAAGTTCTGGATGTTTAAGAAGCTTTTCCGACATTTCACGCAAGTTCTAATTCAATTCTACTGAATGAATAGTAGTTAGTTTCAATCTCGGATTTCTAGGAGAGGAATTATCCCCGAGGCCCGTGTCCAAACCTATTACGTCTAAGACATGCCAAGAAAGAGAAGTGAAGCCTTACATACCTCTTTCCGCTCCCTCTGCTACTCCAAATCCAAGTTGCAAATCCGCTAGAATCTACAATTTGGTCATGTTCACCAAACATTGATTAGAGCTTTTAGAAATTCAATCTTGAATGCACATTTGTCTACGAAAATTTCGGCAGCACTTCCCTTGTAAATGTGCCATCCCGAGAATATGGCTCGGCCCAATTCATCCATTAACAACAATCCGAGAATTCAACTCGGCCAAACCAACAACAATAATGCCAATAATCAACAATCATAATAACAATATCAATACTCAATTCACAACATGTTCAAGACATTCCATTCATAGTCAATTCGATTCAATTCAATTCATATGACTTTCAAAACGATTCAATCAACATACTACTTCGCCCAACACCTTCCAATTCAATAAGAATAATAACAACACATTTCTTTCATTCAAATTCATAAACTATATCACCAATCCACATGCTTGTAACGTTATTTCCATAAATTCAAGAAAGCATATTAAAACACGCTAAGCTCCAAATCAGCCCACACGGTTCTTAACTTCAACTTGAATCCTTACCCTTCATTTATACGTCATAGAATTCATAACGACGACAACCAAAATTCTAGATAACATTGATTCATGTCTTACATACCAAGCAGCCCCTATTCGGCCACTCCACAACATACAACATTCCATGAGTTTCCTTCATTTTCTACTCATTACAACAACACATAAACATGTTGAATACACTTAATTTCTTACTCTAGCACAACACACACTACACGGCCACACATGTGCACACACACGGCCATACTCCAATTTCTATATTTCCATGATTTTTGTTCATCTTTGCATGCTACAACACTCATAACCCATGCATGACATATGATAGAGAAGATTAAAGCATACCTTCTTCACCCACTCCTTGCTCTTCGGCCAAGCCTTGTCCTTGCACAACAAATGGTTTCCTTCTTCCAACAACTACTCCACATGATAGAGGGCCTTCCAATTAGTAGGAAAACATGAAGAGAACAATTTTTTTTCATGATCATCTTCAAAGGGCTGTTCGACGGCCCCTTGGCCGAACCCCTCTCTCTCTCCTTTCTTCATCTTTCTTTTGTTTTTTATTGAATTTTCTTGAATTCCAAAAGAATGATTCATGTCTTATTAATCACCACACTTATATATATATATATATATATATATATATGTAGCACGTGACGATGCCGTACCTCATTTTTTTTTCTTCCAAATTTTTCTAGAGTTTTCTTCTCTTTTTCTTGAAAATAAATAATGACTTAATGGTTTGACTTGGTCATCCCTTGGCCTTTTCTTGATCATTGTGAAATTCCCGTTTTGCCCCTCGACTTTCCTCAATATTACCATTTTGCCCCTAGCCTTTCTCAATATTTTCATACTACCAACATTCATAAATGATATTTATAACCACTCGTGCATTAAAATAACTCTTAAAAATAATCTTGTCCTTAACTTCCCGCCATTAACTCGAAATATTCGAATGTGCAAAATGCGAGGTATAACATTGGGATTGGGTCGTGCATATGAGGTCTTGACCGTGTGTGTGTGAGTTGGAGTAGAAGTAATGTATTAATGTTAATTAGCATGTTTTGAATGTTGTAGTGTGGAGAAAAGAATGAAAATCATCCTTAGGTGTTGGTTGGGTGTTGGCCGAATAGCCCCCCTTTGTGTGGATTGAGAATGAACAAATCGTCGTTAATATTTTCGTTATCGTCGTTATGGATTTGATAAGGAAAAATGCAAGTTTGATGACTCAAAATAATGTTATGTTGGTTATAGGATGATTTAGAAGTTTATGTAAATTTTATGTAATTTTTGCATTTATGAGGATTGTATTGTTAATGTGTGGATTATTAGTGTAATTCATGAATTTGGAAGGAAAGAATGTAGATCATGTGTTCTCGGGTTTGGAGACCAATTCGGGTGAGTTGGGACAATGTTTGGGTTGTTTGAAATATTGTATGAATTGCTTAAAGTGTTCTTGTATATGGTTTGAGTGGGTTTGGATTGGTAGTCGAACGTATAAACATTGATATTAGTTTGAACGTAAGTGGTCGAAATGAGTATATTATGAATGTCGTTGGGATATTATGTATGTTGTTAAAGTCGTGTAGAAAGAACTAGTAATGTTGAAATGCGTTGTGAAATGATTATTGAGATTGTAGTTTGGTTGTTGGTTTGGTTGTTGTTGAAATTAGCCGAGTTGAAATCTCGGGGTTGGTGTATTTACAGGGGAAATGCTGCCGAAATTTCTGTAGAATTTGATGTACGCTTGAAATTGAATGCCTAAAGGCTTATGGCTAATGTTAATATATTTGGCATTATGTAGATTTTGGAGCTTCAAGAGTTGAGACTTGACTTAGCTTGCGAGCGGACAAGGTATGTAAGGCGCTACTTTCTATTCATTGGCATGTCTTAGTACTACTAGGCTATGACCCGAGCCTCGGGGTAATTCCACTCTTAGAATCCGAGCTTAGTTACGTACTTTATCCGTTCATAAAGATCTACTCCTTAATGTAACCAAACTGAGGTTCTTATGTTTTCAAAGATTGAATTTCAAAAGTCTTATAAAAGTTTTGCTATTAAAAAAGGGTCCCGAACTTCAAACGCCCGTAACTTTTTTGCATACGAGCTCGGAAACGCCCCAAAACATAATAGGTAAGTTCGTAAGGCATAACTTTCCCCTAACTCTCGTAGTCGGGCTCGGATGGGGGTCGGAACCGTCCGTGGGGCCCGCGGCTTTCTATGCTATCCTTAATGACTTTCGGGGAAAAATTTAATATTATTTTCGCTTTGACTTCCGCATATGGATTTCTTACTTATTGGATGATTTATGATTATGATTTTATGCATATTATTGTCACTCACGACTCCGCTCGTGCATATGGTTAGTACTTCCCTCACATGGGATCCCGATAGGTTATGTTCGTGCGCACTTTGATATATTCGGAGTATGATGTGTTCGGTACGCCGAGTCCCCTTTGCCGGGTACCGTGTATATTTGGCGTTACGGGGGGGGGGGGGGGGGGGGTACGGCTTTATGATGTGATATGATATGTCGGGTGTCGGAGATTTGAAACCTTCTGGAGTATGATGTGGTATGGCGCCATCGACGGGCGGGCGACCATCGTTCTAAGAGCCTATGCATGATTTATGTTTTTGATAAACATTTTGATATTTTGTATACCATATCTATTTTCTGTAATTTGTTATTATGATTCTGTATTTCTCCTTTACATACTCGGTACATATTCCCGTGCGACCCCCTTTCTTCGGGTCGCGTTTCATGCCGCGAGTACGTACCGCTTGGTGATCCACTGCCTAGGACACCGGGTTACGCTCGAGAGTGCTCTTCGTCTAGCCTATACTTGGTATATATACTATTTCGATGCATATGTACATATTTATTCGGGGGGGTACGACGGGGCCCTGTCCCGTCATATGATTTTGTTACTGTCCGTTTAGAGGTACGTGGATATGTACGTAGGTATGGCTATATACGTACGACTATGTGTATGTGTTATATGATTTGGGCGGTTTACCCGCATGCTTTCTGTGTATATTTGGAGATTCGTACATTTTGACGACCCTAACCGGCTTATCTTTGCTATGATGACTATTATGCGATATCGAGGCTATATGTGATTAATTATGATTATGCGAGTTAATATGCTAGTTTTGGGTGTCGGGTACGTATAAGTGTCCAATTCGGGCACTAGTCACGGCCTCCGGGGTTGGGTCGTGACATAACTTGTACTCGTACTATACATATATGCGCAAACCAATTCCGCATTGTATCTTAACAAAACATAGGGGTCAATATATAATATCTCAAAAGCTCAACCCCTGCCTCCATTCGTGATATATAGGCACTTAGGCTTTTTTTGAAATTGGCACCGCCTCAACTGTTGACGGTGGCATCAACACTGTTGATGACCGTCAACTTGCAGGCGTCAAGTTGCAGCAGCCTCTAATTCTCAAGGCTGATTGACGGTGCAAGGTTGATGGACCATCGACTATGTTGACGGCTCGTTAATCTACCCGTCAAGTTGCACAGTTCTCGACCTTCTTCCGACGTCGATTCGTTTAACCTCTAATCCTTTCATACTTAATAGTCATGTGCTCATACCTTGGTACACATGAAATAACATACTCAACACCTTGAAATCTCGGAGATAAATCTTAGTACTCGAGACCAATGCGACTCGTATATATAAGGATCGAAAAACTGCTTTCAAAATGACTTGTCTTTCTTAAACATTTGAGTCCTCCTTTAATATCTACTCGTAGGGAACATGTTAATTCTTTCTAGTACTTCTATATCAGCTTTCTCACTTAAACATGGCGCCATCTTACTATTTCTCCCTCCTCACATAGGGTCACTGTTAATTCCTTCTTCAATCACCCATTACTAAACTTCTTTGATCTATAATGACATCTTACCCTTTTGACATATACTGAAATAACTTAAATTTCGAGAAATTTTGGCGAAGTTTCCTTTGTAATTCGTGCTTTCCCAAACCTGACACAGCCCATAAAATACATCCAATGCCTCACAGCCTATAAAATACATCTAATGCTTCACAGGCTACCCATAAAACCCATAAAAATACATATGATACCCAACTCAACCATACAGGGCTATTGGTATGAAAGGGGATATAAGACAATAAAGCTCACTTCATATGCCATATCTGGGCATCCTTCTTACAAAACATCAAATTTGTTTCCTAAACCCTTCGTTAATCAATCCTCTTAAATAAAAGTTCATATACTCATAAGACGTTCTTTACGCATACGCTCCTTTACTCCCTTACGTAATTAATCAATCAAATTTGCATTTCATTATAACTA
>NW_026727895.1:0-35768 GCF_029784015.1 Lycium ferocissimum | reverse complement strand
AGAAGGAAAAAGGACGTTAAAAAGTTAGAGAAGGAAACGTTTACAATAATGCTAAAAGGGAGGACGTACGATCGCTATAGCAAAATGCTACAGTACCCGACCTGAATTTGACCCAATATAAAAGGGTCTTGCCCCCTCTTTTTCAGCCCAACTCCTTCCAAATTGTTCCAAAATTTTCTAGAGAGCTCCCCAACTCCCTGCACTCCAAATTTCAAGCCTAAATCGCCTATAATTTCTACTTTTGGCCAGCAACGATAGTCACAGTATAGAATCATATAGCGATGCGGGTTCAAGTTTAAGGTGGAAAAGCTAAGATATAGCAATATTAACAAGAATAAGGTATGAATCTCTCCTCATTAATGCTACTTTTGGTTTATTTACGGAGATAAAGTCGTTGAATAATTGTATAGCGAGTTGGTTGGTCAGAAATTGAAAAACATCGTGTGGGATGTTTTATGGTACATATTGGTGTTGGAAATGAAGTTATTGTCGTCGTTGTTGTTGTTGTTGGTTGCTGAATTATAATTTCGGGCTAGGCATATAAATAGGGGAGATGTTGCCGAAATTTCAAAGAAATTTTAGAAAGAGTTAGTTTGAGGGCTTAAGACAGCCTATGAAGACGAGTCTAACAATAGTATAAATTTTCTTGAATATAGATTTATGAGCCTGGGAGGACAAGCATTGAGTAGTTAAAGTTAAGGCGACCAAAAAGGTATGTTAAGGCTAAACCCTTTCTTTCTAAAGGCATGATTCTTTTGTTATAAACCTTGGTGCCATATCCATAATATCCTTGCTTCCAGAAATGCTAGAAGCCTATGAATCTCATGATCCTTACGATATTATTGAGCCTATTCATGATCTTGAGACTATTCTTTGAGATTGATCTCACCTCATAATACTTGTTCTTTCGAGGTGAGATATGCATGGTATGACCATTCTATTTCTAATGCTATCTAAGTTCATGATTCTCGAGACTCCCCCGATATTATCGATTTCATCTTACGATAGTTGATCTTCTAAGGAAGGATATAGTTATAATGATAATGCTAATGATGATGTTGATTTCATTTATGCATTTTTATGTACATGTGTGTATGTATGCATTGCATTCTCACTGATCATTTTTATGTATATGTATGTATGTATGTATGCATTGCACTCCCAAGATGGCACTACCATCCTGTCACAGCAACCCACAATAACATCACCTCACAGGGCTACAACAACAATGGCAAGAAAACATGGGCACACCCAACCAAAAGTATCAAAAGAAAGCATTACGTACCTTAGGATAATGATGTCTCATCTTGAATCTCTTCCGGGGGTGGAAACAAATGTGGATATCTGGACTTCATACCTTCTTCTGCTTCCCAGGTCATTTCCTCTCTGTTATTGCTTCTCCACAAGACCTTAACTGGGCTACCTCCTTGTTTCTGAGTTTCCGCACTTGTCTATCTAATATAGCAATAGGTACCTCTTCATAAGCCAACCTTTCGGTAACTTGAACATCATCCACTGGCACAATTCTAGATGGATCTCCAACACATTTGCGAAGCATTGACACATGAAAAACTGGGTGGACTGACTCCAGTTTTGGAGATAGATCTAGCTCATAAGCTACTTGGCCTATCTTGCGGACTACCTTATAAGGTCCAATATATCGAGGACTCAATTTTTCCTTCTTGCCAAATCTCATCACGTGTTACACCTCGAAAAAAATTTCGTTGATGCACAGTGAACAGGCTAATAAAGAGCATAAAGTATGCGAGGTTTCGATGAGTAAGTAATGGCTTTTGACAACCTTAAATAAGATTTGAAAGACATTCGAGTTAAGGAAGGAAGGTTGTTAAGAAAAGCGGATTATAAGTGAGTGTGTTGGGAAAATTACGAGTATTGAACTAATGATGTCTTAAGGATGTCTTGGAGGAGAGTTATGACATTCCGTAGATTGCTAATGAAGTGATAAACAAGTGCTAAGAAGGTTCCATAAGGATTGGAGATCAAACGAAGCGACGGGAACAACTTTGGTGAAGCGGGGTGATTTCCACGACCACTTCCACGCCCATATGATATTCCACGGACCGTGAACTCCCAACAGAGAGGCAGCCAGGCGACTGTCATGAACCACGACCAGTTTCACGGACAACATCATGTTCCACGACCGTGGAACAGTCCTCTGTGGAACTCCCGACGGCTGAAGTGTTCCAAGTTTATAAATGTGATCCCACTTCATTTTATTCATTTCCACCAACGTCTTCAACCTCTCAAACCCTCTAAACCTTCCACACATTTCATCCACAAGAAAACCAAGGAAAACAAAGACCAACAACAAGAATTTAGGTGAATCAAGTGAAGGAAACCTCATGGAAGTCATCTAAACCAAGAAATTCAAGAAAGGGTGAAATAGGGTTTTGGTGCAAGAGGTGTATTATCATCCAAGACTTGTTCCTCCATCATCCAAGGTATGTTTTATGGTATTCTCATGATGTCTAAGGTATTATTAAGTTGAAACACTTGAATTACAAAGGATATATGAAATGGGTCATAAATGTGACAATAGTGCCATTGTTGAATCAAGATTGGCTTGAATCATGAAAAAGGATATGTTAGGATTATAGATACGTTATAAATGACATTTAGAACATGGAATAGGTGTTGTATGTGAAAGAACACGAAAGTGAATTTTGGTCATGAATATGGAGGATTGAGAATGGAATTTCTAAATATGGGTAACACAAATGGATTGTGCTTATTGTTTACAATATTGTGATCGTTGTTATGAATATTGAGGGTTGATATGGAATATGGCGGGAAGTAGTATAAACAAAGGAAACGCTGCCCAATTTTATATAGCTTTAATAAGTGCGCTCTCATGATTGTCTAACTAATGTCGATACGAATCCTCTTGAAGGTAAAGACGCGAGCATTTAAAGAAGAACGAGCAAGTAACCGAATAGTAAACGACAAAGGTATGTAAGGCTCAACCTTTCTTTCTAAGGCATGATCCTATGGTATGAACCCTCCCATCTTCCTATGATTTCTCTATATATATATGTATGTGGCGAAGTAAAGAGCTTACATGAGAGGAAATGGGGTGTATGACATGAATGTGATGATGAGCCAAGTCTAGAGATCCTAAAGTTACGATGCAAGATTTCTATAAAGTTAATGGCCTTCATATGACTCCTTGCTATCAATCCTTGTTGATAAACCAATCTTGTGATGATTAGTCTCTTTCCTTTCAAGGCATGACTTTTCCTCCGTCTCCACGAATCTTCCAAACTCCGAAGAACTAAGGGCCTACGTTCATAAATAGTCATACGAGAGAGAGATAAGAGATATACATTAGAGGCACGATAGTATTGACGATGAGCCTACGACTATAGGGAGCTATACATGTATAAGATAAGAAAGAGAGATAAGGCTCGGGCACAATAATTGACGATGATGAGTTAAATCTAAAGAATCCTAGAGTAAGAAATGACGCCATGAAGTAAATGATTCTAAGTAAGATTCCATTGTTCTTTTCTTGTGAACACTCACCTTAAAATTCTAGTCCCTTCAAGGTGAGATATGATGATCTGATTACTCCATAACGTAATCGGGGTTCCACGACCTTACGTCACCCCGACATGACTATAGATGCTTATGAGTTCCAATATATGAGATGATGATATATATATACGTATATGTGTATGTAATGACACTAAATCGTGATAGAGCCATGATATGCTTATAAGACATTAATACTTGCAAATCTATGACATGTATGTTGATGCTAGCCTACAATGTACCTATAAAATAAATGGTGGCGAGTATATGGTATATATTGATATGTATAAATGCTTTGATAACAATAATGATAGTATGTATGATAATGAGATTATGTGATATGGCCACCACCGATTAGGCGACCACATTTCAGAAAAGGACGGATATGCTGATATAATTCCGGACCGTGTCTTGATATAATTCCACCGCAGAAAAAGGGCGGTTGGGCCGATATGATTCCACCGACCCACGGCAGAAAAGGGCGGACATGATCACCATCGGTGGGCGGCTACGATGGGTACCCGGGTGTGAACTAATGATGGAAATGTATGTATGACATGGAAATGCATGTATGCTATGAGGATATATATATATACATATGATATGGAAATGTATGTATGATATTACGATATTATACCATATGATAGCTTGTGATATGCTATGTGTAATATATGTAATAAATGTATCCGAGTCCAAGGTTATGTCCTCGTCTGTGCCACTAGACTTCGCTCTTATGTTTATTTCATTCATACCTTACATACTTAGTACAATATTCGTACTGACGTCCTTTCTTTTGGACGCTGTGTTCATGCCCACAGGTAGACAGGGAGACGGTGCGGATTCATAGGGACTATCAGCAGAGTTGCAGAAGCCCTCCTTTATTCCGGAGGTGCTATTTTGAGATGTTATTTTATCTATATGTTTTGGGCATGACGGGGCCCTGTCCCGTCCACATGTTCGGCGTTCTAGTAGAGGCTCGTAGATACGTATGTGTGGGTAGTATGGTTCCATAGTCTTCATGTATATGTAAGCATATGTATATATATTATTTTGACAGCCTAAAGGGCCTATGTTTATATAAGTAAATATGTTTTAAATGAAAGTTGTTTTCCATGATTATAATTGACAAGCAATATGAATAAAGGCAGGACAAGCAATAGAATGGTGGTGCTCGGTGGTCGGCCTCGGTACCGCCGCGGCCTTAGCCGGGTCGTGACAAAGTGGTATCGAGAAGTTCGATCCTAGGAAGTGTCTACGAGCCGTGTCTAGTAGAGTCTTGTTTATGGTGTGTTGCGCGCCACGCTAATAAACAAGAGGCTACAGGGCATTTAGGAAAAATGACCATCTTTCTTCTTATGAGATCGTGCGGTAGAGCCACGTTATAAGATTTTCCCCTCCTAATGGTGCGTTTATGATTTCGATAAAGTCGATGAAAGGAAAAGCTACTACCGCCCGAAGGGCAAGACGTTGATTGCGAAGGGCCGGAACAAGGGCCATCTACGAATGTGAGGGAGGGTGAACCCCAAGACGAGGCCCTATCGCGGACTCCGCGTATCTCGCCCGCTTTAGAAGATCATGGGGAAGCCCCAATTTTAGCTCTCGCACCCCCAGTCCCTTCTTCAGATACTTCGGGCCAAGAGATGAGACGGCCATTCTTTTGCGGCTCGGTTAGTAGCCGCCCAAGCTCAGCGGCAGGATATGGACCACGATAACAGGGGTCGGAGAAAAAGAGCTAATTCTTCAAGGTTTGATCATGAGTTTAGGGGCGCTCCGAGATAGAAATTCTCCAGGCACTCAGTTTGCTCACCAACTAGAGCTCCCCCACAGTTTGCTGGACCCAGATTTGATGAATCTACTAATTCTAGGCCATCCCAGAGTATCAGAGTTCCTAATTCTCGGAAATAGGGGCGATTCGAGCGACGAGGCCACCTGTGCCACGATGTAGTCAATGCAGAAAGTTACATTCGGGACCGTGCCGTCGGGGGGCAGATGTTTGCTATGCCTGTGCCCGGCCAGGCCATGTTAGGCGCGATTTCCCATCGCTACGTGGTAAAGGTAAGGTCCGTTCTACGGGAGTGGTAGCTGGCTCTTCATCATCATTACGCCCACCTAGGCGGGCGGCGGCCGGTAGAGGGCGGTGATGAAAATCGAAGAGGAATGCCCGGGGCCTCCGAGTGGATCCCGATCATACCTATGCGTGGGCGAGGGCGGCGACGAATCTTGAGTATCCCTCCGACGTTGACCTTTGTGTATATTTTTATTAACCCTCTATGGTATACATGTACCGATTGATTCGGGTTCTGCGTTGTTATATATTACTCCGGTCCGGTAATTGTGTTAACGAGAGAAATTTGAGCCAACCCAACAATCGAGATGACGGTAACTACTAGTGACCTAGTGATAGCTAGAATTGTGATTTACAAGTGAGTTGATTGGAGGTGTGATAGCAAAGTATGTTATGAATAGATATATAATGGACTCCCCTGAACGAGTGTGCGGGTGCACAACTTATGAGACAAGCCCCCTTTATTTATGTCCTTTAATGGTAAGTAATCTTATGTTGCGGAGTTGCGTATTGTGTGTCCCGATACATGTCCTATTAAGGCATGAGACGTGTTTTTATTGAAATATGTGCAGGTGTGGAATTGTGGTGTTTACAAGAGAAATCCTACTGAAATTTTCCTTAGGAAAAAAAGGAGAGAGAAGAAAAAAAAAAGAGAGGAAGCTGCAAAAATCGTAGACAGAATTGTCGTGAAGAGGAGAGAGGACCAGCAAATGAGTGATTGAGAACGGAGTGTACAAGGGCGATATGCTTTAAAGGACAAAGCGGTATTAAGTGAAGGATAGGATCCCATGCGAGAGGAATAAAGGATTGATTATGAAAAGGGAGATAATATGGTAAATTGAAGAGGAAAGAATGTAGAGGATTGAGTACGAACATGGAAGGAAGAGGAAATATACGAAGTATGCGTGCTTAAAGAATAAGCTGTATTATGAGGAAAGGAAAAAGGCATCTCCTACGAACATCCTCCACTAAGACAGAATGAGTAAAGTATATAAGAGAATAAGTTGGAGAGAGAAATGTGACTATGAATTGCGAGTTACCATACGATGATAAGGTGAGGAAGTAAGGCTTTTAGCAACGATGAGGTACGACATGAGTATGATTGGGTTCGGAACCAACGTTGAGAGTAAAACGAGAGTGAGAAAAAGTATGAGGCGATAAGAGGTATTAGTGTTACATGAGACTCAGACCCTTGAAAATAAAGCGAAACAAGATGACGGGTTTTAGGGAGAATGCATTTGCGGTTACTATAAGCCGATTACAAAGAAAAGCGGAATAACGTGAAATGGCAGAAAGAGGGAAGGATGATGCTATAAGCGAATTTTGGGTATAGAGGAAAGGCAGGTGACAAAAGTGGTGTAACTAGACTTAATACTATTGTGAACGTATCCATGGGGCAAAGGTTGTTAATTGGAGCGAATCTAGACATCGACTTATAATTGCCCGATGAGCTAAGTAAAATACATCCTTGTTCGGATTACTAAGTCGGTTGTGGTACTTGATTACGAGACTATAGGGCGAGTATGTTAAGACTTCACGCACGAATTATCGTAGTTATGAATCATGGGAAACGGCCTGGTTAAGATGCAGTATAGTAAGGGGTATGTAAATACGAAATCAAAATCTGAAGGCGAAGCAACGGATTGGAAAATGGTACAGGGAAAACCCTTAAAGGGGGGAAGCGAGTGGAGAGAAAACAAGTATAGAGATTGAACGATAGACCCCAAGATGTGAAAGATAGGTGAAATAAATGACGATAGAACGATGCCAAAGATGCCTACGACCTTATATGTGTACGCGCCTATGTGCAACACCGAACCCTCGTGGCCGGGTATCTTTATGTAAATGCTTTGTATATGAAATCTATATAGAGTACGAATATGCTAAGCAAATGTAATACATGTGATATGTATATGATACGAACGCAAGTACAAAAAAAAATGATATGGATATAGAAATGCTATGAAAGTGAATATGTAGATGAATGCGAGTATGAATGAAAATGCGGCTACGAACACGAATATGAATACGGATATGGATGCATGTATATGTATGGGAGTATGTACACGAATCGCTCAAGAACGATTATGTAACTTGCTAGTATTTATGCGTCGCCAATGAAGGGTGTTATGAGATTTAGCAAAAAGAGGGAAATAAGTCCCCGGCATGTTATACCTTATGAAATTGTGCACAAAGTAGGCCAAGTGGCTTACGAATTGGATTTACCCCCTGATTTGGAGTTAGTCCATCCAGTTTTCGTGCCTCGATGCTTCGTACAAGTGTTGGAGATTTTGCTAGGATCGTCCCGTAAGTGATGTTCAAGTGAACGAGAAAAGTTAGCTTATGATGGAAAACGTATTAGGTAGGCAAGTACGAGACTTAGAAACAAAGAAATAACCTCGGCTAAGATTTTGTGTGAGAAACGGATAATCGAGAGGAGATGACATGGGAAGCGAAAGAAAATATGAGATCCAAATGTCCGCATTAATTCCAGCCTCCGGAAGGAGTTAAGATGATGCAGCGAGATTTTCAGGTATATATGCCTTTCTTTTATGTAAATGGGTCGTGTGTGGCCAACTTATAATGTTATCGTGTTATAGCCCTGTGAGGCATGTTTATTATGGGTTGTTGTGGCAGGATGGTAGTGCTATGTTATAGGGGAAACTCTGGCGAAATTTTTGTAAGATTCTCGAGTGTTTAACATTCGAGGACGAATGTTTTTAAGGGGGGAAGAATGTTACACCTCGAAAATTTTTTCGTTGATGCACAGTGAACAGGCTAATGAAGAGCATAAAGTATGCGAGGTTTCGATGAGTAAGTAATGGCTTTTGACAACCTTAAATAAGATTTGAAAGACATTCGAGTTAAGGAAGGAAGGTTGTTAAGAAAAGCGGATTATAAGTGAGTGTGTTGGGCAAATTACGAGTATTGAACTAATGATGTATTAAGGATGTCTTGGAGGAGAGTTATGACATTCCGTAGATTTCTAATGAAGTGATAAACAAGTGCTAAGAAGGTTCCATAAGGATTGGAGATCAAACGAAGCGACGGGAACAACTTTGGTGAAGCAGTGATTTCCACGACCACTTCCACGGCCATATAATATTCCACGGACCGTGGATGGGTCCGTGGAACTCCCAGAGAGAGGCAGCCGACGGTCATGAACCACGACCGTTTCACGGACAACATCATGTTCCACGGACCATGGAACAGTCCGTGGAACTCCCGACGGGCTGAAGTGTTCCAAGTTTATAAATGTGATCCCACTTCATTTTATTCATTTCCACCAACGTCTTCAACCTCTCAAACCCTCTAGAACCTTCCACACATTTCATCCACAAGAAAACCAAGGAAAAACAAAGACCAACAACAAGAATTTAGGTGAATCAAGTGAAGGAAACCTCATGGAAAGTCATCTAAACCAAGAAATTCAAGAAAGGGTGAAATAGGGTTTTGGTGCAAGAGGTGTATTATCATCCAAGACTTGTTACTCCATCATCCAAGGTATGTTTTATGGTATTCTCATGATGTATAAGGTATTATTAAGTTGAAACACTTGAATTACAAAGGATATATGAAATGGGTCATAAATGTGACAATAGTGCCATTGTTGAATTGAAGATTGGGTTGAATCATGAAAAAGGATATGTTAGGATTATAGATACGTTATAAATGACATTTAGAACATGGAATAGGTGTTGTATGTGAAAGAACACGAAAGTGAATTTTGGTCATGAATATGGAGGATTGAGAATGGAATTTCTAAATATGGGTAACACAAATGGATTGTGCTTATTGTTTACAATATTGTGATCGTTGTTATGAATATTGAGGGTTGATATGGAATATGGCGGGAAGTAGTATAAACAAAGGAAACGCTGCCCAATTTTATATAGCTTTAATAAGTGCGCTCTCATGATTGTCTAACTAATGCTGATACGAATCCTCTTGAAGGTAAAGACGCGAGCATTTAAAGAAGAACGAGCAAGTAACCGAATAGTAAACGACAAAGGTATGTAAGGCTCAACCTTTCTTTCTAAGGCATGATCCTATGGTATGAACCCTCCCATCTTCCTATGATTTCTCTATATATATGTATGTGGCGAAGTAAAGAGCTTACATGAGAGGAAATGGGGTGTATGACATGAATGTGATGATGAGCCAAGTCTAGAGATCCTAAAGTTACGATGCAAGATTTCTATAAAGTTAATGGCCTTCATATGACTCCTTGCTATCAATCCTTGTTGATAAACCAATCTTGTGGTGATTAGTCTCTTTCCTCCAAGGCATGACTTTTCCTCCGTCTCCACGAATCTTCCAAACTCCGAAGAACTAAGGGCCTACGTTCATAAATAGTCATACGAGAGAGAGATAAGAGATATACATTAGAGGCACGATAGTATTGACGATGAGCCTACGACTATAGGGAGCTATACATGTATAAGATAAGAAAGAGAGATAAGGCTCGGGCACAATAATTGACGATGATGAGTTAAATCTAAAGAATCCTAGAGTAAGAAATGACGCCATGAAGTAAATGATTCTAAGTAAGATTCCATTGGTTCTTTTCTTGTGAACACTCACCTTAAAATTCTAGTCCCTTCAAGGTGAGATATGATGATCCGATTACTCCATAACGTAATCGGGGTTCCACGACCTTACGTCACCCCGACATGACTATAGATGCTTATGAGTTCCCATATATGATATGATGATATATGCATGTATATGTGTATGTAATGACACTAAATCGTGATAGAGCCATGATATGCTTATAAGACATTAATACTTGCAAATCTATGACATGTATGTTGATGCTAGCCTACAATGTACCTATAAAATAAATGGTGGCGAGTATATGGTATATATCGATATGTATAAATGCTTTGATGACAATAATGAGATAGTATGTATGATAATGAGATTATGATATGGCCACCACCAGTGGGCTGCGTGCGACCACACCGTACCGAGAAAAGGACGGATGTGCTGATATAATTCCACCGTACCGAGAAAAGGGCGGTTGGGCTGATATAATTCCACCGTACCGAGAAAAGGGCGGTTGGGCTGATATGATTCCACCAACGGAAAAGGGCGGACATGATCACCATCATGGGCGGCACACGATGGGTACCCAGACGTGAACTAATGATGGAAATGTATGTATGACATGGTAATGCATGTATGCTATGAGGATATATATATACATATGATATGGAAATGCATGTATGATATTATGATGCTTATACCATATGATAGCTTATGTGCTATGCTATGTGTAATATATGTAACCGGATCCCCGAAGGTTATGTCCTCGTCTGTGCCACTAGGACTTCCCTACTATGTTTATTTCATTCATGCCTTACATACTTAGTACAATATTCGTCGACGTCCTTTCTTTTGACGTGTGTTCATGCCATGGTGAAAGGGAGACGGTGCGGATTCATAGGGACTATCAGCGGAGTTGCAGAAGCCCTCCTTTATTCCGGAGGTGCTATTTTGAGATGTTATTTTATCTATATGTTTTGGGCATGGCGGGGCCCTGTCCCGTCCACATGTTCGGCGTTCTAGTAGAGGCTCGTAGATACGTATGTGTGGGTAGTATGGCTCCATAGTCTTCATGTATATGTAAGCATATGTATATATATTATTTTGACAACCTAAAGGGCCGATGTTTATATAAGTAAATATGTTTTAAATGAAAGTTGTTTTCCATGGTTATAATTGACAAGAAATATGAATAAAGGCAGGACAAGCAATAGAACGGGTCGTGCTCGGTGGTCAGCCTCGGGTACCAGTCGCGGCCTTAGCCGGGTCGTGACATCACGCCCTTCATCGGTGATACTTTCAGGAATACCAATCATTAACTTAGAATTCTAAGTCTCGTCGACGGTTGTCCGTATAAGATTTCTGGCGAGTTTGGGCTGTCAACAATCGATCTCAAATAACCTTGATCTTTTCCACTTCTTGTTAAATTAACTCCGGACATATTAGTTGTACCTCTCCTACTTCAAACCGCCCAATTGGTGATCTACACCTCCTTCCATCCAAAGCTTCATACGGGGCCATCTGAATACTAGAATGATAGTTATTGTTGTATGCAAACTCAATAAGAGGTAAATGATCATCCCAACTACCTCCGAAATCTAGCACACATGCCCGCAACATATCTTCCAAGATCTGAATGGTGCGTTCAGCTTGTCCATCTGTCTGAGGGTGAAATGCGTAGTTTGAGCCTCACTTGAGTACCCAAACCTTCTTGAAAGGACTTCCGGAATTTAGTCAGAAAATTGCTCCTCTCGTCGCAATAACGGCATACGGGGACACCATGAAGCCGCACTACTTCTTTAAGGTACAACTTTGCTTAATCTTCTACTGCATAGGTAGTTCTGACTGGTAGAAAATGAGCCGACTTCGTGAGTCTATCAACAATTACCCGTATGGAGTCATATTTGCGCTGAGAACAAGGCAAGCCTACAATGAAATCCATGTTAATTACTTCCCATTTCCAAGTTGGGATTTCCATAGCTTGCAATAATCCTCCTGGCTTCTGATGTTCAATCTTCACTTGTTGACAATTGGGACACTGGGCTACAAATTCTGCTATATCCTTTTTCATTCCATCCCACCAATACATTGACTTGAGATCATGGTACATTTTGGTTTCCCCTGGATGAATAGAATAACGGTAGTAATGAGCTTCTTCAAAAATTTGATGACGTAATCCTGCAACATCCGAGACACAATCTGCCTCGGTACCCGAGAACCCCATCGGCGAAAATCTCAAATGGTGACTTCTCCTTCTGAGGAAGCGTATCTCTGTAGTGGCTCAACTTGGGATCTTCACATTGACACTTCTTCACATCCATATCTAGAGATGAGACAGCTGGGTTATGGGCGGTGACTCCTGTATTGCCCGAGTCCATTAAGCGAACTCCTAGGCTAGCTAGCTGGTGGAGCTCATGAACTAATTCTTTCTTCTCCGGCTGGACATCACATAGACTACCCATTGATTTGCGGCTAAGTGCATCAGCCACCACATTCGCTTTTCCAGGATGATATAAAATACTCACATCATAATCTTTCAATAGTTCTAACCACCGCCTCTGTCATATATTTAACTCCTTCTGCTTGAAAATATATTGGAGACTCTTGTGATCTATATAAATATTAACATGTACACCGTACAAGTAATGTCTCCACATTTTTAGCGCATGAATAACCACAGCCAATCCGAGATCATAGGTTGGATAATTTTTTTATATTTTCGCAACTGCCAGGAAGCATAGGAAATAACTCTGCCGTGCTGCACCAATACACAACCTAACCATCGTCCTTCCGGGAAGTGTCGGGGTAAGATCAAAGTTAATTTGTCCTTCAATTCCTGGAAACTGCGTTCACAAGCATCGGTCCACTGAAATTCTGCTAACTACTAAGTTAACTTCGTTAATGGTGCGGAAATAGAAGAAAATTCTTCCACGAATCTCCTATAATAACCTGCTAAACCCAGAAAGCTTCGAACCTCTGTAGGGCTTGTAAGCCTTGACCAAGTCTTCACAGCCTCAATTTTCTGAATATCTACTCGAATGCCATAAGCTGAGATAATATGGCCCAGAAAGGTTACAGAATTCAGCCAGAACTCACATTTCGAAAGTTTAGCATACAATTCACGAGCCCGAAAAATCCCAACGACAGTACGCAAATGGTCTGCATGCTTCGCTTCTGTCCGAGAATATACTAGAATATCATCGATGAACACGATCACAAATAGATCTAAGAAAGGGCTGAATACATTATTCATCAAATTCATGAACACTGCCGGTGCGTTAGTTAACCTGAATGACATCACCCGAAATTCATAATGGCCATACCTAGTTCTGAAAGCTGTCTTCGAAATGTATTTTTCTCTAACCCTGACTTGATGGTACCTTGATCTCGGATCTATCTTGAAAAACCACTTGGCACCCTGTAATTGGTCAAACAAATCATCAATTCTCGGGAGCGAATAATTATTCTTTACTGTCACCTTGTTCAGCTTCCTATAGTCAATGTACGTTCGTAGGAAACCATCTTTCTTTCTTACAAATAGGACAGGTGCTCCCCATGGCGATGAACTAGGCCTAATAAACCCCTTCTCAAGCAAATCCTTCAGTTGTGCCTTTAACTCTTTCAATTCTGTAGGAGCCATTCTGTAAAAAGGAAAAGATATAGATTCAGTGTCCGGCAAAGACATCAATAGCAAAATCAATCTCCCGCTCTGGTGGAAGGCCTGGAAGTTCATCTAAAAATACATCCGAAAATTCATTTAATACCGAAACAGATTGAAGAGTCATTGGCCTTGCTTCGGTGCCATGAACTCGGACTAAGTGATAAATATAGCCTTTGGCAATCATTTTCCTCGCTTTGAGATAGGAAATAAACCTTCTTTTTGAAAATGCTGTGTTACCCTTCTATTTTAGGATTGGCCCTTTCGGAAATTAGAATCGAACTATTTTTGTTCTGCAATCTACATTGGCATAACAAGAAGCTAACTAATCCATGCCCATGATAACATCAAAATATAGCATTTCCAGCTCAATTAAATCAACCACAGTATGTCGACTACACACCACAATCTCACAATTTTTATACACTTGCCTAGCTATTACCGGGTCACCAACAGGAGTGGATACCTTAAAAGGTTTTATTGGCTCGGGTTTCACCCCAACACGATCAGCAATATACGGAAGGAGTAATATACGACAAGGTAGAACCCAGACCAATCAATGCATAAACATCATGGGAGAATATGGATAGTATACCTGTAACCACATCTGGGGAGGACTTAAGATCCTAGCGTCCGACTAAAGCATAAATACGGAGCTGGGAGCCACCTGAACTGGATGCTCCCCCTCTGCCCCTACCACGGGCAGGCCGGTGTACTGAGTCTCTGCCTTGGAGGGCTCATATTAGGAAGAACCAACTATTGATCTTGTAGGGGGCCCCCCAACTCTGCTTTATCGATGGACAATCACGTATCAAATGCCCAATCTGACCACAGGCATAGCAAGCATCTGAACCTCGACGACACTGACCTGAATGTAATCTACCACACTGGCTGCATCGTGGAATCGGTGGTCTCCTCCGACTATAATCATCTCCAAACTGGGAACCCGAAACTCTCAAGCTCTGACCCTGTCCTGAATAAATGGGGCGGTCAACGCTCCTGCCCGCAAATCGAGGAGGTGTACTAGTCGCGGACAGGCCTGAGTACCTAAAAAATTGCTGCCTTTGACCCCCTCGGTACTCACTACCAAAGCACCTCTGCGGATCCGCCCTCTTACTATTCCTCTATCCATATCACGCTGCCCCACTGATTGTTGTTGCCCTTCAAGTTCCGGGTACGAGCCTCGAATACGGAAATGTCCATCCCCTCCTGTAGTGAAGCTGTCAAGCAATCTTTGAACAAATGTGGCCCTAAGCCACTCACATATCTATTTACTCTATCTCCCATCTTCCTAGCATGGTCCGGGCATACTTAGTGTTATATCTCGCATTTCGTACGTCAAAATAATCCGAGTCAACCTTGATTTGTTAAGGACAAGATCATTCCGAGGTGTGAAGTTGAGACTTTTGTATGTTTTAAAGGGTTAAGTTGTGGATGATTTCATTGGCATGGATATGTTAAAGAAGCATTTGGGGTTAAATTCCATTTTTGGAAAGTAGGCTATTTTTGGAAAGTGTATTATTATTTGAAAAACAAAAACAAAAAAAAACAAAAAAAAATAATAAGTGACCATGTGGCCGGCCACCTTAGGTGTGGGCCATGGCCACATGGATGATCAATATATGGCCTTAAAAAGATGACTTGGTCATCTTATTTTTCACTCCACACTTAGGAAATTTCAAGAAAAATCAAGAAGCTTGAGAGGAGAAAAGAGAAGGGCCTATTCGGCCAAGACCAAGGAATTGGAGGTCATGAATTGATCAAGAAAAAAATTGTTTCTTCAGGCAAACTTACTAATTGGAGGGTGCTTAGTAACGTGGAGTTATTGTTTCAAGCGATAGCTTACTCATTTTTTTCTCATCCACTGCCTTAAGCAAGTTGCAAAGTTGAAGAAGAAAGGTGAGTTTTAATCTTGTTTTCATGTGTTGTAGATGGTTTATATGTGTTGTTGTATGCTAAAATGGAAGAAATTCATGATAGAAATCAAGTTGAAGTTGAGCCATGAATGTTGAGGTTTGGCCGTGTGTTGTGTGTGTTTGGCCATGTGCATGTAGTGGTGTGTTGGAGTGACGAATTAATTGTAGATAGCATGTTTGTGTGTTGTTGTAATGTGTAGAAATGAATGAAACTCATAAAATGTTGGAATTGATGTTTGGCCGTGTATGTTGGACTTTGGCCGTGTGTATTGTGTTGTGTAGTAAGAGGAGAACTAATTTGTTTAGCGTTTGGTTGTTGTCGTTGTGAATTCTATGATGTGAAATGAGGTTTTAACGATCCAAGTAAAGGTTATGAGTGTGTGGGCTGATTTGGAGCTTAATGTGATTTCAATATGTTTCTTGAATTTATGGAAATAATGTTGCTAGCATATGTAATTGTTGATAGAGTTTATGAATTGGAAGGAAGAAAATGTATTGTTGTTGTTCTTATGGAAATTTGAGGTTTCGGGTTTTATTGTATAGTGGATGGGCTGATTTGAATGCATTGTGAATTGTCCGAAGCGTTCTTGAATTTTGTTAAGTGATCTTGAGTTAGTTTTGAATATGCGAGCAATGATGTCGGCTTGAAAGTATGTAGTTGAAATGATATAAGAGAATGTCGTCGAATTATGTGTGTGTAGGAATTATTGATGTTAGAATGTGTTCAAATTATTTATTGATGTTGTTAATGGTTGTTGGTATTGTTGTTGATAATATTGCCGAGTTGAATTCTCAGATGTCCGATTTATAGGGAAATGCTTTCGAAATTTTTGTAGATAAAGTATTAATTTGGAATTGGATTCTTAAGTGTTATGGCTAATGATTGATGCCTAATGACGTTATTGTAGATCGGAGAGTCGAGACGTAAGTTCGGAGTAGCTTAGGAAGCGGCTAAGGTATGTAAGCTTACCTTTCTTTCTTTGGCATGTCTTAGGTAAAAGTAAGTTATGACACGAATTACGAGGTAACTATCCTTGCGATCCGAGCATGTTTATGATCCTTATTTGTTTCTTGATATTCATGTTCTTAATGTAGTCAAATTATGGTCTTTATGTTTTTCACATGAATGGATTTCAAAGATTTCATGAAAGTTGTTTTCAAAAAAAAGTTTGTTTCTAAACGATTCCGAAACTACGAACGTCCGTAGCTTTCACAAAAAGGCTCGGATCGCTTCGATTTGTTCGTAGAAAGTTCTAAAGTGAATAATGTTTGTAACTTTCCGAGGCGAACTCGGATTGGTTTGACGTATACTATGATCCCTATGGTCCGAATATGACTATGACCCTTATAGATTTGTAAATACGTATGATGTATGTTATGTTTCCGAAAGATATATGATATAACTATGATCCGATTTTCAAATGACATTCCGTTTAGACTACTTCATTGAGTCTTGGTATGATTTGATGTGCATATGGTTTCTCACTACTCGCTCGTGCAAGCTCAATATGTCATTCATCGAGTCCCGGGCCGGGTACGTATTCGTGCACATTCTCCGCATTGTTCACCGAGTCCCTCGTTAGAGGGGCCGGTACGCTATATATATATATATATATATATATATATATATATATATAAATATGATGTGATGATGGGGATGGCGGCCAGATGGCACACCGAGTCCCTTGCTAGCGGGGCCGGGTACGTTATTCACCGAGTCCCTCACTGTAGGCCGGGTACGGTATGTATATATGTATATCTGCATGCATACATGATTATGATATGATTTTACTCACCGAGTCCCTCACTAGAGGGCCGGGTACGGCATATATGTACGATGATATGACGATATGATTATGATAAGATTTTACTTACCGATTTAAGCGTATACATGACAAATGTTTTCAAAAGGCAAGTCTTATGATTTTCTGTACTCTTTACTTCAGTGTGATCCCGCTTACTACATTTCATGCTTTACATACTCAGTACATATTCCGTACTGACCCCCTTTCTTCGGGGGCTGCGTTTTTATGTCGCGTGTACACCTGTGTGCGCTGAAGATATTAGTAAAAGATGTTTCAGCGGGATTGGCGAGCTCCAGTTGCTCCGGAGTGCTGCCGAGTCAAAGTATTATGTTACGGTATCATGTTCTGTGTTAGCGACTTTGCAGACAGAGTCGTGGGTATAAGATGTCGGTTATGTAAGCGGCTATGTAAGCCGATGGGTTATTACGCATTATATTAAAAGTTTTATATGTTACAGATTTTCTTTGATTCAAGGAAGGCAAAAAGCATGTTATTCTTTGAAAAATTTTCGTTATGTATTTGTGTCATGATTTGAGAGCCAGCGTGATTACGAATATTAGGTGAGTCAGCGGGTTCGCTCAGCCCTAAATAAGGGTCGGGTGCCCATCACGCCCTAACAGAAATTAGGGTGTGACAAATTGGTATCAGAGCGGTTCGTCTTGGGGTTGTCTGCAAAGTCGTGTCCGGTAGAGTCCTGTTTATGGTGTGAAGCGCGCCACATTTATAAACAGGAGGCTACGGGGCATCTAGGATGGTTACTCTTCTTTGACATCTTAGATCGTGCCATAGAGCCAAGTCATAGGAAATGAGATTATTTGCGCTAACCTTTGATTTCAGCAGAAATGGCATCGACGGAAGAAAACAATTAACGATATTGGAAGCTACGAAGCACGAGGTAAGTAACGGTATGAAAGATATATGCGGGAAAGATAGTGAAGTACTATTGAAATACAGCAAAAGATTAAAAGGGAAGGTAAACAAGAAAGTGTGACAGGTGCCGATTGAGTTGGGCATACAAGGTATGGTTATTATTTTTGTACGGTCAATGATATTGGGAGCCCTGTGTGGCTGTGATATGACATGAAACGTATATGTATATGTTGGCCCTGTGAGACATTGTTGGAATTTCCTGTGTACAGGTTTTGAGATAGTAACGTGAGCTTACGAGGAAACTCGTCGAAATTTTCCCGAAATAAAGTGAGAATGAGATATAGATTTGTAATATGTCATCGGAAGGTCGCGCCAATAGTAATGAAAAAAAAAAGATGGATTGACTAAGCTACGATTGACCGACACCGAGAAAGAAGCTAATTATTGAATCGGGGATAATAATAATTATAGGTCGATGTTGATATGGTACGGAAGAAATAAAGGATTAAGAAGTGTTATATTATCAGATTGATTGCGAACAGGATGTAATATGAATATAGCGAGGATTGTTATGAAAATAAGAAAAGCCTAGTGAGAAAGTGGCTAAAGCTACGATAGGATCTATGTCGCTAGGATCTAACGACGAGTGTGAAACGGAAAAGTGGAATATAGAACGAATAAGAAAGGCTTGTCAAGTTCCGTAGGAAAAGTTCGGAATAAGCGTTATACAATAGTGGAAATAATAGTGGGCGTAAGAAAAGAAAGGGTAATCGGAAGGAGAAAATAGTAAGAGAGCGAGAAAACAGTATAATAGTAGATCATGACATGTGTAGCTAAGGACACGGGTACTATAAGTGACGGGAATGTGAAAAACCCGGTTATAAAAAAATGAAGAACGGGTAAAATGGGAGCGAAATCCAAAGGCCGGTAATCAAGCATCTATAAGTAATGACGATCAAAGTAAGTTCATCGCCATCGGGGATCTGGGAGTCTAGGACGAAAAGTAATCATATCCACGGGTGAAAAGCGAATACTGAGGACCAAAGGAGGGCTAAAATAATAATCGTGTTACGAGGGCGTGTCAGAATCTGTAAAGGCTTCAATTTACCCCAGATTACGTGACAAAGGTCATGTGGTGAAGCGGACGCGATTATATTTGCATTAAAGCGTCGAATTTCATCGGAGTTCCAAAGTTAAGCGTGCTAAAGCGAGAGAAATTCTAGGATGGGTGACCCCCTGGGAAGTTTTCTGAAAGTTCTACAAATTCAGACGCAAGAAGTAAATGAGGAGTTAGAGTGACTTAAGGAAAAATTAAGAGTCCGAGGAGTGGGAGGACCCTAAAAGTCACGCGGACGAATGGGTGGAATTAGACCGATAAAGAGGAAGAAAGTGCATCGCAGCTTTAGAATTAGGGAGAATTGGAATAGTGTTTGAAGATATCTTGTAAGCAAGATAACATAGAATTGTATGTGTACATAGGTATGTATACATGGCTAGATCAAGGGACATGTGTATTCCGGCGACCAACGTGGCGGTATATGGAAGACATTAATTGGACAAGGTAACGAAGTTCAAGGGAGAAGAAAACTATAAGTGGTATTGATGTTATAAGGCAAGTTGATGCTGTTTTCATCACAAGTTAAGCTTATAAAGTCCTAATACAGTGGCATTTGGAAAAGAAAGAAAGAGAGCGAATAAATGGAAGGCAAGGGAATCAAGTGTCGGAATAAAAGAACCGCTTAATTGAGATTGGAAATACGGACGTAGGGCAAAGCCTAAACGGGAAATGGTATAAGTGCACCCCTAAATGGAGAGAGATACAAGTATAAGATGAAAGTAAACAACACTACGAAATATTAGATACGGATGCTGGGGCCACAGATAAGATTCCTTGCCGAGACAAGTTAGTAAGATCCAAAAGCCTGCAGCAAAGGGATAGAAGTCAGGGTAATAATCGAAATGGCATTGAGAATCAATTGTAAGTATCCGGAATAACGTGATATTAGGAAAGGGAGACTTAAAGAGTGGATACGATAAAGGAAAGTAACGAGTGGCTTACGGAGACATTGTGAAAGGTAGTATGGCTGGACGGGATCAGAGATTAAGAGGTAGGCAATCGAGTGGTTGCTAATAGTAGAAAATTTCCTATGGTAGAAAGTAAGAAAAGCGGGGAAAAGAAGTACAATAAGGTAGACTCCTAGCAAATACGAGCACGTAGTAAGATCCGGAATAGTACGAATATTAAGGAACGATCATGGCTAAGATTAAATACACAGGTCGTGCAAGGGCAGTCATATCACCTATGCATATTATACACGAGAGATGAGACCAAGTGAATATATAATGAGAAAAGTTTGGATTCGGTCAGGACAATATGGTTACGAGATTCCGGATGCATTAAGGACAGATGTAAAGATGGTTTAAGCTAAACTACCGAGATGGAACTAGTGCTGAGAATGAACAAGACATGCTTATGGTTGAAAAAAAAATGCATTTCGACGCTGGTGGTAGGAGAAAAGAGGCAAAGATAAAGTGAAACATAAGGATTAGTAAAGCTATGATTGAGGCGGTTCTTAGAATAATTTGACCCCCTTCGTACATTCGGGTAAAGATTACAACATCACGTATGACACGAAAGTTAAGAGCAAGATCTGAGCAAAGGGACGATAGAAGAGTTCGGATTAAAGATAAGGCAACAACATGAGACAATGTGCTGAAAATGTAACAAGATGAGTAAAGAAAGATTGTAAGACGATTTAGGCAAGTGATCAGAACTAGTTGGCCACAAAAAGGAGAGTGAATTTATACGCCAGTTTTTTTTCAGAATTGTATCAACCGATAATGGTTAAAGCAGGGAACGGCTATTAGTAGCTCAGAAATGACAGAAATCATATGACGACAATCGGTATCGACACCTAGAATTCCAGACTGGCGAATGGGTATGTTTGAAGATATCATCTGTGAAGAATGTGATCAGATTCGACAAGAAGGAAGAGCTTAACCCGAGATGCACCGAATCTTATTACACTAATTGTAAGGCAAGAAGATCGTGCGCTAAAGATGTAACTTCCGTTAAGGCACCGTGGCGGAATAATAACAGAAAGAAAATGACTTGCGAACCTGAGGAGGAAATGAAAGAGAAATATGATTGGTAAATGAGATTGCGTGTTATGGTAGTAAAGGAAACCCCCCTTCGAGATCCCTAAGACCCTGTACGACTAGTCAAACATTCGAGGACGAATGTTCCAAAGGGGGGAAGGATGTTATATCTCGCATTTCGTACGTCGGAATAATCCGAGTCAACCTTGATAAGTTAAGGACAAGATCATTCCGAGATGTGAAGTTGAGACTTTTGTATGTTTTAAAGGGTTAAGTTGTGGATGATTTCATTGGCATGCAAATGTTAAAGAAGCATTTGGGGTTAAATTCCATTTTTGGAAAGTAAGATAATCCTTTTGGAAAGTGTATTATTATTTGAAGAAAAAAAAAAAAAAAAAAAGAAAAAAGACATGGAGCACCTTAGGTGTGGGCCATGGCCACATGGATGATATATATATATGGCCTTCAAAAGATGACTTGGTCATCTTATTTTTATCCACAGATTTCAGAAATTTCAAGAAAAATCAAGAAGAAGAGGAGAAAAGAGAAGGGCCTATTCGGCCAAGACCAAGGAATTGGAGGTCAAGAATTGATCAAGAAAAAATTATTTCTTCATGCAAACTTACTAATTGAAAGGCCCTAGTTAACGTGGAGTTGTTGTTTCAAGCAAAGCGCTCGTTTTTTGCTCATCCAAGAGTTCTAAGCAAGTTGCAAAGTTGGAAAAAGGTATGAGTTTTAATCTTATTTTCATGTTTTAGATGGTTTGTGCATGTGTTGTTGTATGTAGAATGAAGGAAGTCATGGAAAATATGTGTGTTGAGGATGAATGTCGTGCATGAGTTGAACTGTGGCCGTGTGTGTGTGTGTTGTGTGAGTGGAGATGAATTAATTTAGATAGCATGTTTGTGTGTGGTTGTAATGTAGAAATGGATGAAAATCATAAAATGTGTGTGTTGTGGTGTTGGTTGGAATGGGCTGTGTGTTTGGTTGTGTAGTAAGACTAACTAATTTGTTTTTGGTTGTCGTTGATGTGAATTCTATGATGTGAAATGAGGTTTTAATGATCCAAGTAAAGATTTTAAGTGTGTGGGCTGATTTGGAAGGTAATGATTTCAATATGTTTCTTGAATTTATGGAAATAATGTTGTGAATGTATGTAATTATTGATAGAGTCATTGATGAATTTGGAAGGAAGAAAATGTATTGTTGTTGTTCTTGCCAAGTTTAGAGAGTTTCGGTTTTATAGCATGTTGGATAAATTTGATTTGAATATTGTATGGGTTGCTTGAATGTACTTAAATCATGTTTGAATGGTTTCGGATTAATACTTGAACGTATGATCAATGAAGTTGAATCGATTGTATGTAGATTATTTGAATATAAATGAGAATGTTGTCGAATTATGTGTATAAGGAATTATTGATGTTAGAATGAGTTCCGAATCACTTATGGATATTGTTATCATGCTTGTTGGTTTGGTTGTTGTTGATTTAGAGTTGAATTCTTGGGGATGTCCGATTTATAGGGGAAATCTTCGCAAATTTTTGTAGAAAAAGTATTAATTTGGAATTGGATTCTTTGATGTTTATGACTAATACTCGATATTTATTGACGTTGTGTAGACCTTGGGAGAGTCGAGACTTGAATTCGGATTAGCTTAGGAAGTGGCTAAGGTATGTAAAGCTCGCCCCTTCTTTCTTTGGCATGTCTTAGTTAAAAATAAGTTATGACACGAATTACGAGGTAACTCTACTCTTGCGGTCCGAGCATGTTTATGATCCATATTTGTTCTTGATATTCATCTTCTTAAAGTAGTCAATTATGGTCCTTATGTCTCTTTTTGCATAAATGGATTTCAAAGATTTCATAAAAGTTTGTTTTCAAAAAAAGTTGTTTCTTAAACGATTACGAAACTACGAACTTCCGTAACTTTCACAAAAGGCTCGGATCTCTTTGATTTGTTCGTAGAAAGTTCTAAAGTGAATAGTGTTTGTAACTTCCGAAGCGGACTCGGGTTGGTTTGGCGTAATACTATGATCCATATGGTTTAAATATGACTATGACCCTTATAGATCTTGTTAATACGTTTATGATGTATGTTATGTTTCCGAAAGATATTTGATAAGACTATTGTCCGACTTTCAAATGACATTCCGTTTGGACTACTTCATTGAGTCTTGGAAATGTTTGATTTGCATTTTGGTTTCGCACTACTCTGCTCGTGCAAGCTTAATACGTCTTTCACCGAGTCCGGGCCGGGTACGTATTCGTGCACATTCTTCTACGCATTGTTCACCGAGTCCCTCACTAGAGGGCCGGGTACGCTATATATATATATATATATATATATATATAGATATGATGATGTGATGAGATGGAGGTGGCGGCCAGGATGGCATACCGAGTCCCTTGCTAGCGGGGCCGGGTACGTTATTCACCGAGTCCCTCACTAGAGGGCCGGGTACGGTATGTGTATATGTATATTTGCATGCATACATGATTATGATATGATTTTGCTCACCGAGCCCCTCACTAGAGGGCCGGGTACGGCATATGTGTACGATGATATGACGATATGATTATGATAAGATTCTACTTACCGATATACGCATATGTATGACAAATGTTTTCAAAAGGCAAGTCTTATGTTTTTAAGTACTCTTTATTTCGGTGTGATCCCGCTTACTACATTTCATGCTTTACATACTCGGTACATATTCCGTGCGACCCCTTTCTTCGGGGGGGGTGCGTTTCATGCCGCGCGGTACACCCGGATGAGCCGAGGATATTACTAGAAGATGTTCCAGCGGGATTGGCGAGCTCCAGTTCCTTCGGAGTGCTGCCGAGTAAAAGCACTATGTTACGTCAGTTTGTTCTATGTTAGAGACTTTGCAGACAGTGTCGTGGGTATTGGATGTCGGTTATGTAAATGGCTATGTAAGCCGGTATATTATTATGCGTTGTTTTATAAGTTTCATATGTTGCAAGATTTTTATTTGATTTGAGAAAAACAAAAGTATATTGTTCTTCGATAAGTTTTCGTTATACATTTGTGTCATGATTTGAAAGCCGGCGTAATTATGAGTATTAGGTGAGTCGGCGGGTTCGCTCGGCCTAAATAAGGGTCGGGTGCCCATCACACCCTAACGAGAAATTGGGGTGTGACAACACAGTTTGTGGTGTTGAACATAATTGGACTAAACATAGCATATTCTGGGAGTTACCGTATTGGAAGGATAATCTTCTACGGCATAATCTTGATGTGAGGCATATTGAAAAAAAATACTTTGATAATTTATTCAACACTGTTATGGATGTTAAAGGCAAGACAAAAGATAACCCAAAAGCTAGATTGGACCTAAAGGAATATTGTAGGCGCCACAATTGAACTTGCAAGAGTTAGCGAATAATAAAGTGTTCTAGCCCAAGGCCAGTTTTTCATTCACTTTGGAGGAGAAACGAGAGATTTGTCAATGGGTTAAGAATTTGTGGATGCCAGAGGGGTATGCGTCTAATTTTGACAAGCGTGCTGATATGAATGAAGGAAAATTGATTGGTATGAAAAGTCATGATTGCCATGTTTTCATGGAAACTTTGATTCCTATTGCATTTAGCCACCTACCGGAAAGAATATGGAAACCAATCACAGAGATAAGTTTATTCTTCAAGGATTTATGTTCTAACACTTTGACGGTAGAAAACCTTCAAAGAATGGAACAAAATATGCCAGTCATTACAACTAAGCTCGAGAAGATCTTTCCATATGGGTTTTTATGTGATGGAACATCTTCCATTAATCTTGAACAAGAGGCATGCCTTGGAGGCCGGTTCAAACTAGGTGGATGTATCCTTTCGAGAGGTAAGGAACCAAACTTACTACCTCTTTCTTTAATGTATTTTGTTAACTAATTATTGTTCCTATTGATATTAAACATGTGCAGACCATTGGCAAATGCAAAAAATTGGCTAAGCAGAGATCTAAGATTGAAGGATCTATTTGCGAAGTGTATCTTACAAAGGAAACAGCGCATTTTTGTTCATATTATTTCGGAGAGCAAGTGTCGTGTATGAGAAATAGGCCCAACCATAATGATGAGGGTGGAGTTGATCCTAACTACCCACCAATGTCCATCTTTAATCAACCAGGACGAGGTTCTAAAAAGCCTCTAAAACGAACCCTGAGTAGTATGGAGAGACAATCAGCTATGACACATGTTTTGCTCAATTGCCCTGAAATTGAAGTATATATTCGGTGAGTGTCGAATTATGTTATTGAATTAAATGGGTAACTAATAAGGGTGAAACTAATGAAAATCTTGCATATGTCGAACAGTTACTTCGTAGAACTTGAGGGCGATGAAGCCATATATTCGAAGTTTTCCTATTGGTTGTTCGATTTTGTAAGTGTGGAAATTCATTGCATAATTTCAATTAAATGTAGGATACATATAAGTTATTGAATTTTAATTTTCCTCCTTATTATATAGGTTTATCATACGGAGAACATTCCCCGATTTGTGAAAGATATAGCTCTTGGACCAGTGCAATGAAGTTAAGACAATGAAAAAGTACATTGTTAATGGTTACAAGTTTCAGACCGAAGAAGTTTCTCAATATAAGAAGACGAATAATAGTGGAGTGTGCATTAAAGGCAATGCTAATGGAAGCGGTGTAACTGTTGATTATTACGGTGTGCTGTAGGAGATCATACAACTTAAGTATCCAGGTTACCCTAAGAAGAAGATAACATTATTTCGGTGCAAGTGGTTTGATCCAAGCCAAAGAGGTACAAGGGTGAATCATCAACATAACGTAATTGAAGTCAAACACACAAGACAATACAATCACTATGATCCCTTTATAATTGAACAAAATGCTAAGCAAGTGTATTATGCTCCATATCATTTGCGCAGGGATAAGGCTGATTGGTGGGTGGTTATAAAGACTAAGCCTGTGGGGAGGATTGAGGTCAATAATGCATTAGATGTGGCGTATCAAAATGATGTGCCAGTTGTTCATCAAACAATGGACACAGAGTTAGAAAACAGTCTGGAACATCCTCAACACATATTAGAAGAAGTTGATTAAGATGATGTAACTATCATAGAAAATGTTGAGGAAGAATCGACCGATGGACCTGAAATAAGAGATGAGGAAGAATCATCTGATGAAAATGAAACAAGCGAGGATGAGTGGGAGGATAACTAGTTGCATGTTAGTTTATTCTATACAGCTTATTCTATACTTGATAATGACACAATTTTATACTTGTTAAATTTTTATTCTAATGTTATTAATTTTCTGTACTTGGTAATTATATTAGTTCATTTGTAGGCAGATTTTATCAGGTGGTAGTGATCAAGGTAGAGGTAGAGGTAGAGGTAGAGGTCGAGGTACTAGTAAGAAAAAAGACAAGACATCTATAGATCCTACAACTACTAGTAGCAAGTCCATTCCCTCCGCTCCACGTATACGATCTCTCGACCTTAACTTTTTTATGCACGGCTCTTCTATGCGGCCCAATCGATACGGTCAATGGGCCTTTTAGCCGGCACCACCTCGGCGGCATCATTTACCCGTCCTACTTTTATACCTACACCTATGTATTGCCCGCCACGTGGCGGATCTCTAGCACGTCGGCCACTTTGTCTCCTTCTCCTTCTCCCGGTGGTACACCTCCCGGTGTATCTAATTTGCGCCTTAGAGATAGCGACTGCGAGCTTGAGTCATTGCCCGTCAGGCCCGATCTCGGAGACTCATCTTCGTCCTCTTGCACACCACGGTTCTGTACGAACACGGGTATATCATGGTCTACAGCAGGGAGATAGAGATTCGATCGGTCTGGTTTTTGTCGTGCTGAGAAGTTTCAGGTAAGATTGTCTTTAATTAAGTTTTCCTCGAAGTTTTTTTTTCATCTTAATCTTATATGCGTTAAATTTTTTAGCTGCGGTACTATCCGGATCACGAAAGTACAAAAGCCTTCTTGGATGTTGTTTGGAGACTTCGTGGCGATCGGTTTTATACTTCGTGGGTGAAATCCCATATGATACTCGACAGGCTATGTTTAGAGAGTTTAACGTATGCATCTTATTATACATTTCATAACTTGAATTTACTTTTATATAAATCATCTAACATTAGACATTTGATTTGCAGATGTATTGTACATGGGATCTAATGGACAATGATAGGGTTGCTTGCTGTAAACTTTGAGAGGAAGGGGAGTGCAAGGTTGTCTAATTGGTTTTCGAGGGCTAGAAGGTGTATAAGGAAGCCCCAATGGTTAAACAACGAACAGTGGGAGAAACTTAAGGCATATTGGCGAACTCCTAAGTTTATCGCTAAGTCTGAGCAGGCAAAGGCTGCTCGTGCGTCCCAGAAAGGTGGCACTTTGCACACGCTATTAGAAGTCGATACGTGGCTAGGACAATGGTAAGTAGTTTTATACTTTTAGAGTTACCTACGATCAATATATCATTATTGAGTTATAAATTCTATCTTTAACTTTTTTTTTTTTTTTTTTTTTTGCGAGAAAAGGCTACGGGACGGTCTGAGCTCGGGATCAGCTATTCTTAAAGACCCACACAAAAAAGAAGACGCAGGAGTCGGATCTGATAGTATGGGTTGAGGATAGGGCTCGTGATTCCTATGTAAGTGATAATTTTATTATTTAAGTAATTATATATAAGTTTAATTATGATATATTCGTTATATGCTAAGTTTCATTTTTTAATATACAGACACAATTTATGCAAGATGTGGACTAGTACAGCCAAACTCAGCCTGACCACCCGAGCCGTCCTCCACCGAAATTAGAGATAGATTTTTGGTGTAGAGCAGTTTGGGGGAGTACAAAAGGGTAGAGCGTACGGTCTAGGCCCAAGGAAAAACTTAAGTCGCCTTCGGTCAGGATTGCGAGGTAAAGGGTCTTCTCGACAAGCCAATGGAGTTGATGGTGTTCAGGTCACAGCTATGGCGCAGAAAATCGCTAAACTTAACAGGAAATTAGCTGAGACTGAGGCAAAAAGAGTTGAGGAAAGTAACTTTATGAAAACGAACCTTGAATCGCTCAAGGCACAAGTTAAAAGCCACATTGCATGTGGACAATTTGGTGTGCCCCCTTCCCCCCACCCCCCTCCGAACCCAGAAGATGATGATGCAGATGATGATGATGGTGATTACGTTGCCCGGACACCGGATGATCAGTTGTAGTAGTTTGGACTCAATAATGGACTTATGTTTTATGGACTTATGTTAAAACTAGTTAACGGTACTTTTGGTTGGACATTTAAATATTTTTGAACTTTGAAGGTCTATTTAGATCGTATTTGATGTGTTTAGATAGTGTTTGATGTGTTTTATTGTTACTTAGGGTGATTTTATGTGTTGTAGCTCTTTTCGAATTGATTTGGAACATTTTAATGCTAGTTTTGAGCAACTTTTAAAGTCTTGGTTTTGTGCGGTGTGGGCGAGAAAATGCGGCAATTGTATGCGAGGAAATTTTCCGGAAAACCGACGCGATCTGTCGGTTTTTTTGAAAATTAATTACTGAAATTTTCCGGAAAATCGACTCGGTCGTCGGTTTTACGGAAATTAATTACGAAAATTTTCTAGAAAAGCGAAGCGCCTTGTGTCGGTTTTTTATTAAAATAAAAAAATTAAATAAAAAACGGACGCAGTGCGTCGGTTTTTCATAGAATTTATATTGTTTTTATTTAAAATAAAAAAATCAGAAATTAAGAAAACTGACGCAGTCGGTTTTTTTAATTTTATTTTATTATTGGATAAAAAATTGACGGACCATGTAAGCGACACAGTCCGTCGCAAAAAACCGATGCGGTCCGTCGGTTTTCAAAAAGCGACGCTATGTAAACCGACGGACCATAATCGGTCGGTTACCCATTGGTTTCATTGAAAAAACTGACGCGGGCCGTCGGTTTTTGACAGTTTTTTAGTAGTGATTCTTTTCACTTTATTTTCTTTTTCACCATATAAATACCTAGCAAGAATCGAAAATTTCAACAGGTGTATAAACGCACGAAAAGAATAATTTCCCGAAAATCAGAAACGAAAAAAGATTAACGGAAAAGGGCCAAATATACCCCTGTACTATCGAAAAAGGGTCAAATATACCCCTCGTTATACTTTGGGTCCAAATATACCCCTGCCGTTATACTTTGAGTTCAAATATACCCTTGAAGTCATACTTTGTCACAAAAATACCCCTCATTTTAACGGAGGGACACGTGTCATCATTCTATTGGTCTATTTTAAACTATCCCCTAATTAATTAAAATTAACTCATAACACAATTTCCAATTAAATGACCCATACCCATATCTAATATTCGATTAAAACAGTTTTCATAGGTCCATATTTGGGTGAAGAATCAAGGAATAGATTCAATGAGGACTACGATTTTTCACCATTGGGTTAATTAAACTTCCAATTGATTTTGCAAGGTTTCGCCTTTAGAAATGCTACATTAGCAATTGAAAGACTGATTAACACACTTTCAGTATGCGCGGGAAAAAGTCGAGAGAAAATTGAGAAAGGCGGAGAGCCAATTTACTTAATAGATTACTGGATGCAAGAAGCTTTGAAAGAAAAAATGAAGCAAGGAATAACAATCATCAAAAGCCATTTGAATATACCAATAAAGAACTTGGGGTTTCTATTCGATTTCCTCTTTGCAGCTCAAGATGATACTACGTCTTCTTTTTTTGCAGTAACACTTTTGGATTCTCAACCAGAAATTCTAGAAAATGTCCGACGAGAAGTGTCCGAATTATGGTCACCGGAGAATGATCAACCTCTCATGTCAGAGCTGTTTTAATCGGATATTGGCTATGGGTATGGGTATGGTCTTTTAATTAGATATTGGGTTATGGGTTTAATTTTAATTAATTAGGGGATAGTTTAAAATAGACCAATAGAATGATGACACGTGTCCCTCCGTTAAAATGAGGGGTATTTTTGTGACAAAGTATGAACGAGGGTATATTTGGCTGAGAGAGGGGGGGTATATTTAGTTTAAAATATAACGAAGGGTATATTTGGGGGGTATATTTGGCCCTTTTCCGAAAGATTAATGTCTACCCATTTCTCAATTTACTTGGAAGAGGAATTTGGGCTTCTCTTCTTTCAAAAGACAGCACCAACAATGACGAAGTGAGAGTTATATCAAATATAACAACCTCTTCTAAACATGAAAACTCTAATATTATAACAAATTGTAATTTTATGCAGATTGGATATTCTTGTTCTCCTAGTTTTTCACATTGGATATCCTTTATATTCTGTTTAGCTTTTTCCATAACCTTTCCTTCTTAATTATCATAATAAATCTAAATAAATGCCAACTTTAATATGAAAAACATGAAAAAATGAAACGTGCTGAAACAGGCCACAGCGGCTTTTCATCTTTCATTTCATTGAATGCCTACCTATCATATCAATTTCAGTAAGCGTTTTAAGTTGTCCATGAGTGAGCACAATAATTAAGAGATAATTAGAGTTTTTCATTTTAAAAATAAAGAAAGTGTGTCAAAAAAAAGGAGAAAAAAGATAAATGGTATTAGGCGAGTAAGAGAGGTCTGCGCATTCATGCTGTCATGCACAGAAACATATTATATATAGATATAGATTACCCGGACGACGGGGCAAGGTGTTTCCTTAACCATCTTTCTTAAGCCAGTTGATTCTTAAAACAGGTAATAACTTGCACGTTATATGATCATTTAGCTAATTATGTTCCAGTGAGAATATTTATAAATGTACGGCTTCTAATCTATTACCATACAAATACACTTACTATTATAACCATTAAATTAAGCACACTGTAAGATAATTTAGTTTATCTTCTAGTGAGCAAAATAGTTAAAACCGAAAAGTGCAAAAAGGACTAAAAGTTATTGAGGCTTTAAGCGCAAAGCGCAAATAAGCGTAGATTTTAACAAAGAAAAGCGCCACTTTTGAAAAATAAAAAATAGAAATAGAATGCAAGAGAATATAACTACGAACATAGAGAGTATTGTTTTTGACAAAAAGATTGAAAAACTATAATTAAGCTATATATAGGATGTGCGGCTTGTGCCCCATGTAATAAAACCCAACAGTATAGGTGCACACAATTTAACATTTAAACTCATACACTAAGTACGGTGACACGCACAACCTTAGAGTTTGTTTGATCTACCCGCTAAAAACTTAATTTGAGAAGTATTTTTTTTTTTTTTTAAAAGTGTTTTTCAAGAAAGAATTTTTGGTGAGAAGCAGTTTGTGTCTAGCTAATTCATTTGAAAAGTGTTTTTGACCGCTTTTAGTAAGCAGATTGTGTTTGGCTAATCTTTTAAAAAAGTGCTTTTGAGTGTCAAATTACGAAAATGGACAACTATCTATGAACGTTTACTATCAAGATTATTTTGTCGAAAAAGAAACTATTTTGAATAGCTTAATTTCAATATATATATATACATACATATTTTAGGTTAAATATTAAATATTGATACACTATCAACACAATTATTTAATATACTAGAAAACTACAACCAAAATAAAATTCAAAATCATTCCACTAATTAAAATTCAACACAAATAATTATTAATTAGAAATTAATGGATTAATGAGGGATATACTTGGTAAATATGTATTTATGGTAGGGATATTTTGGTCTTGAAGAAATAATTTTATCCTTTTTTTTATCCTTTTGCTTCTATCTTTTTCAAGAAACGAGAAATTTTACCCTTTTCCCCAATAGCGAGAAAAACGACTTCTACTACTACTTAATTTTTTTTTTTTTAATAAATGGCCAAACACCCTAAATATCTAAAAAAGTGCTTTTCCTTTTTAAAAAAAAAAAAAAAAAACTTTTGGCCTCAAAACCGCTAGGCCAAACAGGCTCTTAGTTTCAGCTTTCGAATATCAAGTTTAGGCGCGTTTTAAGTAGAGTCCTTAACAATACTTTTAGTGATAGTATGTCTCGGGATGGAAATAACATGGCGTTATGTGGAAGTTAGAAATTACTAATATTGAACGACAATAAATCAGATGTCAAAGAGATCTATACTAAAAGAAGCATAATAGTTTAATATGGTTTGGCCAATGGTCATCTCCCCCTAAATGAGACTACTTTCAAAACTATATTATGGATGTTATTTGTGTTATTTGTGTGAAGGAACGATCCTAAATTTGTAGAAGTGCAAAACTTCTCCTCCAAGAAAATGATAACTATGGAAGAATCCTTTTCCACCAAGAAAACTGTTCTGAAGTAAAACACAATTATGTTAAAATCCAAATAAGGTAGAAAATTTAGCACAAACCCTAACAAATCTCCCCTTGACCTGAATTTTCATACAAAATAATCTCAATCATCCTTCTTTATATAATCTTCATCACTGTTGCTTGTCATGATTAAAAGTAGGTATGGATTAAAATTGAAGCCTTGTGCGTTAAAAAGTAAACACGGGTTAATAATATTAGAACGATGTGTAAAAAATGAGTAGAGTTGAAAGTGGAGCCCAAACATTAAAAGTAATCGTGGATTGAAATTGAAGTCCAAACCTTCAAAGTAAGGAAGGGTTGAAAGTTGGAATACAAGTGTTAAAAGTAAGCATGATTTGAAAATTACTCCTCCATCTTTAAAAGATTGTCTTAGTTTGACTTGGCATGGAGTTTAAGAAATAAAGGAAGACTTTTAAAATGTTTGGTTCAAAACAAGCTTTAGGTATTTGTATGGCTGTAATCATCTCATAAACTTAAATAATTTCTAAATATAGAAATGTCCCAATCTTTTGAGGACAAACTAATAAGGAAAGTAATACAATCTTTTTGGTATGGAGGGAGTAATATTTGTTTTTAACGATGGAGTAGCAAGGTTGATAAAAATATGGTTGAAAATTAGTGCATTAGACTTTTTTTTTTTTTTTGACAAAAAATAATCATTACTATCAAATTGGTTGCAACTTGATTTGATCCATTCTGAACCAGTCTTCAACCTCACAGAAACATTGAGTCTGATATCACTTGTTGAGATCGAAATAAAAGGGCGTCACAATTGCAAATATTGAATGATGATAAATTAGACATAAAAAAAAACTATACTAAAAGAAACATAATAACCTTAGATGGTTTGGCCAATTGGACTACATATAAGAAAACTAATATAAAAAACTATTGAGTGAATAATCTCCACTACATGAGACTCCTTTAGAGACTATATTGTGGACTATTGTGTTATTTGTGGAAGGAAGGATCCTTAATTTATAGAAGTGTAAAACTTCTGCTCCAACAAAAGAATATATGAAAGAGTCATCCTTTTTTACCAAAAAAAAAAACATTTTTGAAGTAAAATACAATCATAATAAAATTCGAATAAGATGAGAGATTCAAGCAAATCCTAAATAGTTTGGTGCATAAGTTTTTAGCCTATTAACATGCATATACGGTATCATTAGAACAGATAAGTTCACGTTCGCTGGCGTTCTTAGCTTCAACTAGGTCATTCATTCGTGATGTTCGCCTAAAAATGACATAAATTTAGCCATTGTTGCCTCATATTTTAATACTTTTAATCATCTTTTCGAGTACTATTATATTGGTTTGTGCTTAATATTATATTTTTATTATGTAGGAATAAATCAATGTGAAGATGACGAGATTTGGAGCAAAACTGAATAAAAACCGGAAGAAAAAGATGGGGACAAGAAGGGGGGGGGGGGTACTCCTTAGAGTTTGTTCCCCCCAACGAAAAGACAAGAAAAAAGGGCAGAAGAAAAATTGCATCACTGGAAATTTTACTTGGTGCGCCGCTCGACGACGCCCGGGCGCGGGCTGTGCTATTTTCGCTGTTTCACGGTACGAGTTGGATTTGATTTTTAAAGCCCGGGACTTTTAGTACTATATAAATACATATTCTACACAGTCTTTATATAACTTTGGGATAACTTGAAACCACTTAGTTTAGAACTTTGACCTAGAGAGGAGGCTTGGAGCTACGGTGGAGGCCGGAGTTAAAGGGATTTTATCTTTTCTTTTCGTAATAATTATTTTTACGCTTTTATTCGGATGATTTGTTGTTTTTCCTCCATGTCTATGGAGCTAAACTCTTTAGTTCGACATTTTGATGCTAGCATGAAAGTTGACGTTTGATTATCGATTATATATATTTATTGCTCATCTTTGAGTTATTTATTTATACTTCATCTTAATTGTTTGATTTTTTGACGAAATAGTTGAGCACTATCTGTGGCGTATGAATTGAACTAGGGATAGGGAATTTGCATGCGTAATACGAATAAATAAAGCTTGTTCGATTAATCGTTTCGCGAATGAGGATAGGAATATACCCTTTAGCCTTTCTTAGTTGAATACGGTGAAGTAAATGCGTTCTTGTTACCTCTGACAACCATAGGAATATAGGTGTTATAGTAGCATCTACAGGCTTGTCAGAAACTCGAAAGATGCTCATAAAGTTAACGTCAACCCGTCAACTAGTAACCCATAGGTAGAACGGTTTGAAGGCTCAACTGAATTGTTAGTGGTCATAGCACTAGATCTATCTCTTCTCTGATAAAAATCCGCTCTTTCTTGGTTGAAGTTCATTACTTGTTTTATTTTATATATCTTTAGATTTTACTTCTTGTTTAGATAATTAGCATTAGTTTAATTTAGTAAACAGTTAATCATAAGTCTGTGGGTACAATATCTAGACTTAAAAATCTTATATTACTAAAATGCATCAGACATAATTACAAGGGTTTTGGGGGAAAAAGTTTTTGGCCCCTTTGGGACTTAGACATTAATTATTTATCTAGATTAGACTTTTCTTTTTTTCTATTAAAGTTTTAATTTTTTTTTTGTTTATTATTCTATTTTTCTTGACATGGCATCTTGGCAAAAATTTTTGAATGTTGGGGTTTAGGTGTATTTATACACTTTCCGTCTTTTTCCCCTTATCTTTATTTTAATAAATGTTAAATACCCCATCATTTAAAATGTGATAGGGGTAATTTGTGCTTTATTGGGGTATCTGGTGCTTTAATTGAAAATGCAAATGTGAAGATGAAGAGATTTTGGGGCAAAATAAGAAGAGGAAAAAAAAGGTCACGTTGAAGTCTTTTGGGTAAAAAAGGACCAAAGAAGGGTTCCCAGCAATTGTGATTTTGAAGAAGTCGGGTTGGACGAGTGACGGAAGGAGGGTTCAACACTTAAGGCAAAATACGCCCCAAGGTCTCATCTGGTCCTCCCCCGACAA